>NC_043967.1:18944636-19152136 GCF_902148855.1 Sphaeramia orbicularis
AGAAGAATCTTTACCTTTATTTGTCTGTATTTATTGTACATGTGGACATACAACACACACTGAAAGTGACCTTCTGCCTTTAACCCATCACAAACTGAACACACCACACACTGCAGACTAGGAGCAAAGGGCTGTCATTGTCAAGCACCTGGGGAGCAAAGTGCCTTGCTCAAAGGCACACTAGCTAATGGAATGGAACTGTCAAGCCTTTGGTCACAAGCAACAACTTGAACCTTCTAGGCCTAAGTGAATTTTTTCATGTTTGTATCTCCCATTGGTGTTTGGGCCATGGCCATGTTGTTATTTATTTATTTTGAGTAAGTGACAATATTTGGAAAAAAAAAAAAAAAAGAGGTGGAGCTGTGGCAGTACAAGGGTTTTGAACTAAGAGGTGATGATAGTGTTGTATAAAGTACTGGAAAGTCACATTTGAGTAGAAGTACAGGTACCCTACCAAAAAATTACTTTGGTAGAAGTCACCAACTGAAATACTACTCAAGTTAAAGTCTTTATGTATCTAGTATTTACTGTACTTAAGTATATCAAGTAATCTACAATTAAATGTCTGCAAGTAATGAAAGTAAAAGTACAAGTAAATATTAATAACAACCAAAGGCAGTCAGAATTTGGAATATTAATATTTTAAAACACAGTAAAGCAAAAGACCAGTAGTCAAAATATTGAAAATGACGCCTACATTATACAAGTCAAAAACAAGGTTTCAAACAGGAGTAGACTACTGCTGTTATTAGACATGTCAGAATAAAAGAAACATAAATGAAAAATTATGAAGTTTATGTGGCACCTCAAAACATGGAGCCTATGTTACACTGTATAAACAAGGAATCCAAGTCTAAACAATTTAGGCCCAATGATGAATCATCTTCCTGACTTTGTTGCAGTCACTGATAATCTCACCGCTAAAAACACCAAATTTAATTTACTTTTTGTAACAAGTAATGATACAGTGCATTAAAAATGTATCTGAGTAGAAGTATGCAATTGAGTTAGGAAATATAGTGAAGTAAAAGCGAAAGTAAACACAATAAAAATACTCAATAAAGTACTGCGTGATGGGTAAGCTTGTGCTAAAGCTAATTTATGTGATGAAGAGGTAAAGCATCATCAAACATTTGTGTCACAAAGTTATTTCACATTCTCCTACAGCTGAGCAGAATTTATGACAAATACACATTTAATACAATAAACAAAAGCTCAGAAAGTCTGTCAAACTGTCATACACACCTGTCAAAGTCACACACAGCAGACGTCATAGTCTTTTATTCACCATAACATTTTATCAATGGAACAATAAATTAATAACAGACCTCCAGACTGCCATTTAGAGTGTCCAAATAAAACAAATGACTCCACTATGATGATGTCTGTGGAAACCTACTGACTTTGTATTTTCAGTCTAGGGCTTTTAGAACCAACACCCAGTGGACAGTTTAAGACACTTCTTCAGTAGCCCCTGTGAAATAACTTGTTTATTGAGAACAAGCACAGATTGCACTTTAAAGTTACCAAACACACTTTTGAGGTTCACTGTGTTCCAGAAAGGTTTAGCTGGTAATTCACAGGGTGGGGAAGCAAAATTTACAATGAACATTTAGTTGTTTTTTCTCAGCAGGCACTACTTCAATTGTTTTGAAACCAAACATATATTGATGTCATAATCATACCTAACACTATTATCCATACCTTTTCAGAAACTTTTGCCCATATGAGTAATCAGGAAAGCAAACGTCAAAGAGTGTGTGATTTGCTGAATGCACTCGTCACACCAAAGGAGATTTCAAAAATAGTTGGAGTGTCCATAAAGACTGTTTATAATGTAAAGAAGAGAATGACTATGAGCAAAACTATTACAAGAAAGTCTAGAAGATACTAGCGTGTGAAGGCAGTTATTGAGAAAGAAGGAGGACACATAGAATAAAAACATTTTCTATGATGTAAATTTTCTTGTGGCAAATAAATTCTCATGACTTTCAATAAACTAACTGGTCATACACTGTCTTTCAATCCCTGCCTCAAAATATTGTAAATTTTGCTTCCCCACCCTGTATGTTGTAAATGGGACTATTTGTGGAAGACTCATTGTCATTAGCAACAGAAGCCTGTTAGTGGGTATAGTGACTTTTGTTGTATATGGGCTAAAATAGGAATATTTTGAGAATCTAAACATAGTCACTGTTGGCCCCAACTTCACATCCTGTCAGATCAATAGTATCTTTTGGTAAACATACAAATTATTAACCCTTTAACCCCTGAGACATTATTCTGGGTAAACGTGCTGCTGTGAATCTGTTTTAGTGTCATAAAAGCTGCTGTGGGTATGTGCTTGTGTTCCTTTCTTCAGTGGTTTTGTTTTACCGTGTGTTTTAGGGTCAAAACAGGTGGAATAACAGAAAAAAACAAAGAGGAATTGAAGTTTGACAGGTTTTTACTAAATAAGGCAATGAGAATGTACATCAGTAAGAGATTTAGGATGTTGAACATGAACTGTGAACTGAATAACACTGAAAAATAACAAGTATTTGAATTTGGGCCTAGTAGTTTTTTGTTTTGGGGCTTTTTTTCTAAATGAGTCCAGCTGCTTTTGGGCACCTAGTTGAACTCCAAAAAACAATTACACGGTCAAAACTCAGTAAAAACATAGTAATAAATAAATAAAGCAAAATCACCACAACACTGCAAACAACGGTAAAAAAAAAAAAAAAAAAAAAAAAGAGCCCAAACCGTCCATTTTACGAGTTGGTCTCACTCACTGCTCTGTGTTTTACCCCTCATTCCACAGGTGGCAGGGGGTGCACTGAGCATGCTCAGATGTCTATGAAAAGTACAAGATCTAATCTAGCAGTACATTTTGAAATTTTATCTATTGAGCAAACGGTTGAATTTTTATGAATATTTAAAGTTAATCACACATACAGAACGCTCACCACAGACACGTCAGGGGTTAAAGGGTTAATCATCACAGATTCATTTACAATAAGTGACAACTGTAAGGCTTCATTCTGTATTCATTCACTTGGACACAGCAGCTTCTCATATTTCCACTGTTTATGAAGCTAAGCTCAGCATATAATGAAGTAAAACTAAAATGTAGTTAGTCCAGAACGCTGCGGCATAACTTTTAAAAGGGGCCAAAAAACTTGAACATATTACCCCAATTCTTGTGTCTTTGCACCGACTCCCTGTTAATTTTAGAATTGATTTGAAGATTTTATTGTTTGTTTTTAAAGTTTTGAACGGACTGGCCTCACAGCATTTCACAGACCTCATCCAAATTTATACTCCAACGCATGCACTAAGGTCCAGCCTGTGACGCAGAAGATGAGACTTAAAACCAGGGGGGACAGGGCTGTCTCTGTGGTTGACCCCAGACTCTGGAATGCCCTGCCCCCCCCACGTCCAAACAGCCCCCACAGTGGAGCGTTTTAAGTCTTGTCATAAGACCCACTTTTATTCTGTGGCTTTTAACTCTGCATGAGTTGTGTGGTCCTCTGTGTCTTTTATTTATTTATTTATTTATTTATTTATTTATTTATATTTTATTACTTTTAACGATTTGATTTTATCATTTTATTTAGAGCATTGTTGTAGTTTTATATACTTATCTATTGTTTTTAGTATTTCTTTGAATTGTTTTTTGTTTTTTTAATGTGCAGCACTTAGGAAATGTTCTTGTTGTTTAAATGTGCTATATAAATAAAGTGGACAGGATTGGATAAAATGACTATTATTGTATTTATCTTATTTACAATGAGCTCAGAAACCCATTCCAGTGTAAGAGTTACCAGGCAGTTTTCAGAAAACATTTACTGTAACACATCAGGTTTCTATCAGTCTGTTTGTAATAGGAACCCAGTGTTACCTTTGTTCTGTACTCTATAATAGAACATCCTCCTTATTTCACAGGAAATGTATCACGTGCCGCATTGCCAGAAGTTAATTTACCATAGCACAGATATCCCGTATTGCTCTACCTGTTTTCATATCGATGTAAATGGCCGTGTTTGAGGGCTTGAGGAAACATGATTTCTGCATACAATCTCTGGGTGCAACAGATGGATTTTCCCCTCCAGGAGCTGAATGAAGAAAAAGAACATTCAATATGTAATTACCTTCCATAGACATTGTCACGGTGTTGTCAGGAATTCAATATGCACCCATGACACTTGCGGTCTAACACGAAGAAAATAAATGTTTGTTTGGCTTTGTGGTGGGGGACGAGAACCACCTCGGCTGTTCATCATGAGAAGCAGGTCGAAACCCCATCTGATACTGGTAGACGTTTCACCATGCCAACGAGTTTGTGTCGGAGTACGCACACACACACACACACACACACACACACACGCACCACCACCACCAGCAACGTCTCTTATGCGGGATTTGTTATGGCTGTGTGAGACTCCGTCGCAATATATTTTTTATTCTTATTAACTGCATGGGTGCAATTTATTTTCCTCTCAGGCAATGGAGGTGGTTGGGAGTGAGGGCAACTCTGGTCGGAGCTGATAAGCTGCTACTCACAAGCAGGCCTGCTGGAGGGACCAGATTTACCAGGAAGACAATGTCCACTAGGTCAGACGCACACATGCACAAAAACACATGCCCGACACACATACACACTCATTTGTATAACTCAGAAAAAGACCACCTTCATACTATAACGATAAAAGAGGGTTTCAATAAAAGACAATTTATTTGTAATTTTTCTAGTTATTTAATGCCTCTTACTTGAAGGAGTTTAACTTCACACTTTGCTGCTGTGATATCATCATTGTTTGTAGTGGCTCAAAATCTGCAGTTTTAAAGGTTACAAAATGTATGGATTGTGTTCACTGATGTAAGCAAAATTGATTTCTAAACAAATAGATGTTTCTGTTGCCTACATTCATATTAACCACCAATTTCTATACAGAGGGGTTAAACCGTGGGTGTCAAACATACGGTCCACGGGCCAAAAATGGCCCTCCAAAGAGTCCATGAATTTGTGAAGTAAAAAAATCCCACAGAAGGGGGTCACTGAGTCATAAAGTTCATAAAGTTAAATATACATGTCAGTTCCAGATGTCTGTTATCAAATGTTTGTGCCACCGTACATATGTAAATAATAAGCTCAGGCAAAGTATTGTTAAAATTCAGTTATTTTTCAGGTTATTCATATTTTCATAATTACATTTTCACAATGTAATTTTATTTTTTGCACTAAAACAAAGAGAAAAAAATGAAATTGGATTATTATTATTATTATTATTATTATTATTATTATTATTATTATTATTATTATCATTATTATTATTATTTTAGTGGTCTGGCCCACTTGGGATCATATTGGGCTATTGTGGCCCCTGAGCTAAAATGAGTTTGACACCCCTGGTTTAAACATACAGTACTGTGCTGAAGTCTTAGACCACCTCTAGGTTTATTTCGGCAGGGTTTAAATGAGCACATATATTACTTTCTCATTCTCTTTTCTTCAGATACAGCAAGAAAATACAGGAATTATTTGCACAGCCTTAAAAGTAGGGATGGGGATTAATAAGAATTTAACAATTCCGATTCCATTATTAATTTTCCTTATTGATTTGATTCCTTATCAATTCTCATTGGGTGAGGGAATAAAAGAGTACAAATAGGTATGTTTGCATGAACTGTCTTTTATATTTCCATCTCTGCACAGAAAATATAACATATACAGTATGCACAAATACTAATAACAGATGACGCCCTGGTGTTTGTTCTGTTTCACTATGGTTTTAATAGATATTGTGAATTGAAGGAGCAATTACAAGGAGCAATATGGCAACTGGTTATTGTTACACAGACAGACTTGAAACATTATCTATCCATTCATCTTAAATTGGACAAGTGACTATTTTTGGTCATTTCCGAATGCATTACAAGACAGTGACAGCAACAGCTACAGTGAGCACAGTGAGTCAACAGTCTCAGGTCCAATGTGGTCTACAGGGTCTGTAAGGTCCACCTCTGCATGAACAGTGAGTGTATCTGCTTTGTTAGGTACCATGAAGTAATGGTACTAATGTAAGGAATGATGTTCAAAAGGAGAATGTGGATGTGGACAGGGGTCTGGATCAGCACTTATGCTGCGTTTCCACTACGTGGTATCGGCTCGGCTCGACTCCACTCTGCCTTTTTGTGTTTCCACTATGAAAAAGAACCTGGAATCTGGTACCCGGTACTACTTTTTTGGTATCACCTCTGCCGAGGTTCCAGGACTGGGGACCAGATACTAAAATGTGACGTGTAAACACTGCAGACCACTGACTGATCAGAGAGCTGTCTCTATGACCCGCCGTTTTACAAAAAAAAGATGCGGAAGTTGATAGTAAATATAGCGGTAGGTTAATCCACATAACAGCCCGCAAAACTACACCATGGTTTGTCAAGGAGATTCAGACGTAAAAATTCAGCGTGAGCTTGACGAGACAACACGCAACGAGCGACTTTATCAGCAACTCTCTGAGCAGACGACACGGAAGTAACGCGCCACATCGCTATGACGTCCAGGTACTGTAAAGTCAGTAGTATCCTGTAATGGAAATGGTCTCCAGGAATAGGACTTGGTACCAGAGTCCAGTCGAGCCAAGCCAAGTCGAGCCGGTTCCACATAGTGGAAACACGGCATTATGTTGGTCTAATGTTCTAAAATACATGTTCCTAGCACCTTACATTTGTTCTTCTTATATTTTCTATATTTACTACTTTTTCATTTTATTTTTTGACACTTACAGGTAAGGAACCAAATATGGTAACTTCATTGACCTTGATGTTCTACACAATAATAAAAAATTTTGAAAAATTTCACAAAAGTAATAAAGTCTTATTATGTCCTCCAATAACACACTAAGGTTTCAGAATATTTCTATGAGTGACTATAAATGGTTAACATGGAACTACTTAACACTTTTACACAAGGATTGAGTTAAGGTGATTACCCTATGCACCACAACTAGACTTAGACCTAGCCAAAGTCATGATTATTCACTTCTGCCGCCTGTTTGTTTATACGTGGAGAATGGTAGCAGCAGTGTAACGATAAGGGAGAAAAACTACAGCTTGCACTGCACAGTCAGGAGCACAGAGACGTCTATAAACTGAAAGAAGCACTGCACTGTCGGAATATGACAGCCAATCCATCAGACAAATGGAGGCTGTGTCTAAAGCGGCAAGGAGAAGAGCGCCTGAAGTTTTATAAATAGTTGCTCCTTTTAGAGGAAATTGGAAGTTGTCAGACACATGCCATCTGCATTTTTTCGAGGATATCTCCGATAGAGGCACTCTTTGAACATGACTGAAACATCATAGCGCGCAGAGTGGCAAAGCTGAAAGCCAATGTGAAAGTTGCTTAAGTGATTGGATCTCCTGCGGCACTAAGAGAGGTCTATTCACAGCCCAGTAACACAGTGTCAAGGAGCCAGGGCTAATGAATAGAGTTTCCATGACATCTATTAACCTTCCTTTTACTTATGCTGTGTATGTGTTTGTGAGTGTGTGACAGAGAGTGTGTGTCACTGTGTTTTGTGAACATTTATCTTTATGAGGACAGACAAGGAAAATGCTCCCTAGCTGAAAGAGTTGAGCCTCATTCTGCACAAGCACAACTTTTAGGTTGGGACTTTTCAACCACAAAAGGCTTGAAAGTAGAAAAATAATGCCAGTAATTTAGTGTTTGTATGGGAAATGTCTGATTTTAATTTACTTTAACTTACAAACTGATTATTGAATGTTCAAAAATATAGAGAATACAGTCATATTATTTGTCATTCATGCATTTGCTGTTAAAAACCACATTAACAGTAAATCATTCATTCATTCATATATTTAATTATCCATCCATCCATCCATCCATCCATCCATCCAAGAAATATATGTTTTTAATTCACTTTAACGTACAAACTGATTATTGAATGTTCAAAAACTTTTCAAGCAGAAAAGGCTTGAAAGTAGAAAAGTAATGCCTGTAATTTAGTGTTTGTACAAGAAATGTCTGATTTTAATTTACTTTAATAGCTAAATTGATTATTGAATGTTCCAAAATGTAGAGAATAGTCATATTATTTTTCATTCATGGATTTGTTGTTAAAAATCACATTAACAGTAAATCATTCATTCATTCATACATTTAATTATCCATCCATCCATCCATCCATCATCCATACATCCAAGAAGTATGTTTTTAATTCACTTTAACATACAAACTGATTATTGAATGTTCAAAAATATAGAGAATACAGTAATAATATTTTTCATTCATGCATTTGTTGTTAAAACCCACATTAAGAGTAAATCATTCATTCAATTATCCATCCATCCATCCATCCATCCATCCTTCCACTGTCCATTCATCCATCCACAGTTTGTCCATCCATCTGTCCATACCAATATTCACTTTTAAAGTCTTTGAAAAGGTTCATTAAGTATCTTTGTGTCATTTATGCAATAAATTATATACATTTTTCAAATTGGATTTTATATTTCTTGTATGTTTTTTGGCCTTTTATGTTGATATAGTGGGTTAAAGTGAAAAAATAAAAGATAGATGATATAGATGAAGTTGTGCTGAAAACAAAGATACCAAACATGGGTATAGTAAACATTTCTTTATATACAATATAAAGGCAAAATCAGAAGTACTCAAAAACAGCCAAAACAGACTCAGACCCCTAAGGGTTAAAACACAGTCCAATCTTTATGCTTCTACCAAACCGATGGTTGTTTAAGAAATGAGAAACTACTCACTTCATCCAAACTGAAACACGCACATCACCGCAGTAGTTAACCAATGGAAGGATTATACTTCTTGATCAGTTAAATCCAGGTGAGGACTTTTTTGGCCTGGTTGTGTGTGTATAAGGATACACACATAATAATATAAAATACAAAGGCAGAAGGTAGCATGGTGCTTCTAATATTAGATGCAATATCCTTCAGTTAGTTTTCATACTGTGGTTGTAAAGGAGCTTTTTCCTTCTTTTTCTAACTTCTCTGATCTCATTATGATCAAAACTAGATGCAGAAACAGACGGTGTGCTTTTTAATGTTATGCCAACATTTAGCACTGCAGATATTAGCTTTCCAACAGCTTTTATAACCTGCCAGTATTAGCGTTCAGGATTTGACTATTGAGGCTCAGTGTCTGAACCTGTGCTTTTTTCACTTCTTGTTACCGTTTAGAGGCTACATTCCCATCAGACTGAATATACAATGTGTAAAATATGTTTGGATGTAAAATCTATGTAGTGACAAAGAGGAGGTTGGTCCGCTCATGATGATGGTGGTGGGTTTTTTTTTTTAACAATTTGTAGAGCCAGGGTTGGGTATAAATCTCAGAACAGACATCTGATGAGGAGTTATTGACTGAAGTTGATGAAAACTCATTTGATTAAAATTGCTTAAACCACCTTTAACCTTTTAATATCTGAACATTGTTCCTGTTAAAAGTGCTGCTGTGAATCTGTTTCAGTGTTATAGAAGCTGCTGTAAATAAGTGCTTGTGTTCCTTTTCTTCAGTGGTTTTGTTTTACTGTGTGTTTTAGGGTCAAAATACGGTGGAATAACAGAAAAAGACAGAGAGAGGAATTGAAGTTTGACAGGTTTTTACTAAATAAGGCACTCAGAGTGTACAGGGTGGGGAAGCAAAATTTACAATATTTTGAGGCAGGGATTGAAAGACAGTGTATGACCAATTAGTTTATTAAAAGTCATGAGAATTTATTTGCCACAAGAAAATTGACATAATAGAAAATGTTTTTATTCTATGTGTCCTCCTTCTTTCTCAATAACTGCCTTCACACACTTCCTGAAACTTGCGCAAGTGTTCCTCAAATATTCGGGTGACAACTTCTCCCATTCTTCTTTAATAGTATCTTCCAGACTTTCTCGTAATAGTTTTGCTCATAGTCATTCTCTTCTTTCCATTATAAACAGTCTTTATGGACACTCCAACTATTTTTGAAATCTCCTTTGGTGTGACGAGTGCATTCAGCAAATCACACACTTTTTGACGTTTGCTTTCCTGATTACTCATATGGGCAAAAGTTTCTGAAAAGGTATGGATAATAGTGTTAGGTATGATTATGACATCAATATATGTTTGGTTTCAAAACAACTGACGTAGTGTCTGCTGAGGAAAAAAACCTAAATGTTCATTGTAAATTTTGCTTCCCCACCCTGTACATCTCACAGTGTACATCAATAAGAGATTTAGGATGTTGAAGATGAACTGGAATACACTGAATAACAATAACTATTTGACATTGGCCCAGGAGTTTTTGTTTTAGGGCCCTTTTATTTCTAAATCTGTCCAGCTGCTTTTTGGCGGCTGGTTGAACTCCAAAAAGCAGTTACACGGTCAAAATCAGTAAAAACACAGTAAAAAATAAATAAATAAAGGAAAATCACCACAACACTGCAAACAATAATGAAAACAAAAAGGACAAGGAAAAATATATATATTTTTTTTTAAAAAAGCCCAAACTGTCTATTTTTATAGCAAGTCGGTCTCACTGCTCTGTGTTTTGCCCCCATTCCACAGGTGGCGAGGGTGCACTGAGCATGTTCAGATGTCTATGGAAATAACAAGCTCTATTCTGAAAATTTTCTCATTTAGCAAATTGTTGAATTTCTATGAATATTTAAAATGAATCATACATTAAAAGTGCTCACCACTGAGCTTGTAAAAATGATTATTGGAGTATATCATTCTAAAAAATAAAAAATTATGTCTTCTCTTTACAAACATTTAATGGAGAAGAGAGGTTGTGATACTTTGGATGTGAAACAGAAATGGGAAAAAGAACAAGGAATGTGTGTCTCAGAGGAGGAATGGGCAAATATCTGAAGAACTCACCAGTCAACCACTTTGTCA
This sequence comes from Sphaeramia orbicularis, assembly GCF_902148855.1. NCBI lineage: Eukaryota > Metazoa > Chordata > Actinopteri > Kurtiformes > Apogonidae > Sphaeramia > Sphaeramia orbicularis. Next base: position 18,955,543 of record NC_043967.1, read on the forward strand.
AGAATATGGAGGGAACATTGCTGAAAAATATAATTAGATTTTTCGTAACTCCTAAAATTACAGCTAAATATGTGTCCAGAGTTCAACCTTGTGAAGATGTCAATGTAAATAATGAAAGTAAATAATATATACATAAACATTTATTTTTAATAGACCGGATCCACACATCCACTCACTGTATAAATACTCCAATTTGCACTCTGTACATATTACATTGTAAATTCACTGTAAATCTCAACCCATTGTTGTCTCTGTCTCTAGTCTGTAGTGGACTGTTTGTCTATATTGGGTCTAGGTCCACATGTTGTCTGGGTTCATGTCGGAACTGTATGTCGTGAGCAATGTAAAAACCGAAGCCAAATTCCTTGTATGTGTTCACATACTTGGCCAATAAAGCTGATTCTGATTCTGATTCTAAATCAAGCACATGTCTTTTGGTTATGTCCTAAACTTGCATCATTTTGGAATAATGTATATTCAACAATTGTAAAGATATTGGGTTATAACCCCTAAAACATCCTTAGTGATGTATTTGGGATGTATTATTGGTAATAATGTAATTAAAAATGATAGATATTTGTTTAAAGTACTCTTAGCAGCCTGTAAAAAGACTACTACCAAAAACCTACAACTAACGACTGACTACAAATTGTGAATGGAATTTTTGAGATGGAGATTCTGACCCATAGATTGAGGACTCTAGAAGAACAGTGTCATGATAAAAGGGAGAAATGGACAATTTTCATTTCAGCGTCACTTTACTAAAACCAGTTGTTAGTCACAAAGGTTTTTTTATGGTAAGTGTTTCCCAAATGTCCCTTATATTTGTTTTGTATTGTAAAGAAATCAAACAATAAAAATAAAGGAAAACAAAAAAATAAATGCTCACCACAGACACGTCAAGGGTTAAAGGGTTAAAGAGCCAAGTGGTGTAGAAATGCCAAAGCTCTCCCAACCGACCACTGTGACTCTCACCTTATTCTGTAGTAGCATTTTATAATTGTTGTTAAACTGATGGAAATTATCTTGTAAAGTTGGGCGACCAGGTTTGTTCATCATATCCCCTTGTTTATCTCATTCACCCGTTAATTTGTTGTAATTTGGTTTCTTTGACACCATCCCATTTAGAGTGGTGTTTAAGCCTTTCTCATGCTGAAGCTCCAATTTTCATTATGTTGCTCCTTTTTCAATATCACTTCGTAATTAAATGCACTTAGTAATCTGACTCATCACATCTGACACATCCAATAACAAGATACAAATACTAATAGACTGTATGGGTTTAGCAAAATACCTAAGAAGCACATCATACAGCCTGATATTCTTGCATGAGTTCATTGTTAAAGTACAACTATTCCAATCCATCCTAAAAGAGTCAGGTGCCCAAATAAACACAACAGATTTACATATTGTTTGAGCTCCTGTTCATTAGAGGAGTGATATTTTCCTTTTTTAAATGGAATTATGCATTTTAAAACATTTCCCTGTGGTCTACATAAACTGTAAATGCTATGCTTGGCTCTGAATTCTTCATTAATTCAACTCCACAGGTCCATCTTCAACCCTATTTCTGAGTAATGACACCAGAAAGGTTGTTTTGAGTGCTGGCTCTTTAAATGCGCACAACCCCACCTCCTTCAAGTTGTTGACCGTGCACTCTGTCCTGTTCAGCCACTTGTGTTCGTTAACACAACCAACAACTGAACATTTTAGGTAATCGGCTCAAAGTTTGGACATATTTTCAGTATGGACTCCAACTGCTGCTGCTGCTGATAAACAATTTGTTGTACTCGGAGAAATGTTCGTTGGAAGTCTTGACCTTATATGTGCAAATGTTGTGATGTAATTAGTTATAAAGTCAAAGACACATCAACCAGATTTTCGGCGGTCGGACGTCATTGGGCGGTCTAGCGAGGTCGGTGACATGAGTCTGCTCGGTGTGTTTCGTTCAATCGGCCATCGTTAATGCCATCGCCAATCTTTTTGTCCGATTCAACATGTGTAATCGGCCACTGCCTGTCATTCAGTCAGACCAATCTGATTGGTGGAGGGATAGTCCTTGACTAATGAATCAGTGAAGGAGAAGTTTCCATGTGAATACAGCTATCCCAAGGTACTTCACACTGTTACTGTCTTCTATAATAGACCATTCACTGCTCATATCGTATCTGAATGAGTGCCAGTCAGTGTTGACTATGGACTTTATTCCTTCCATGAAGTGAACACTGTTGGCATTGTTAGCATAGTGCTATTTCTCCTCAGTTCTTGCCTGCAACATCTTTCTTCTTCCACAAGAAGAAGCCCGAGAGCTGACAATGCCAACATCTTCTTATTACTAACCAGCCGTTCAACAAGTTCAACAACAACAACCCTTCTGGACTACTCAACACTCTGCTGACAACAATCACTGACGACAGCAAGCTTTGGGTTTTGGTCTACAGCAGGGGCGTCAAAGTCCGGTCCTTGAGGGCCGGTATCCTGCATGTTTGAGATATTTCCCTCTTCCATCACACCTGGAAGCCATTACATCATTATCAGGCTTCTGCAGAGCTTGATGATGAGCTGATCATTAATTGAACCAGGGGTACGTTTCTGGGTTAAATAGTGAATGCAGCCATTTGCACACACTTGAACGCAAATAGTTAGCGAACGATGGGTCAGCGAATGCAGAGGCTTAACGAATGCAAAATCCGTTTCTGTGCTTGTTTTGTTCGCTAAACCATCGTTCGCTCACTATTTGCGTTCAAGGGTGCACTAAACAGGTGCGTTCACTATTTAACCCAGAATGAAGGCCTCTACTCCCGCTGTTTCCAGTCATCTGATCTGACAGCATTATGGTTAGAATGAAGAATTATTATAGGATATCTGTGAGCCCGGATCTGTGACCTCCTCCCTTACTCTCAGCTGTCTGGATGGACCGCCTCACCCTCATCTGACTATAGATGGACCCCCTCAGCTCTTTAGCGACGAACTGGGCGAGCATTCACTTTTAACCAACTAGCCCAGAAATGGGATAACGCATTTTGCGTCGCGTTGGGGTTAATAAACTAACGCACGAATGCATTTTGCATTCCGTTAGTTGTTAACGAACAAAGAGCGAGCCCAGAAACAGGATAGCGTAAAATGCGTTAAATAGACGCATTTTGCGTTGCGCTGGGCTTAACAATTTAACAAACTAGTGCAGAAACAAGCCCCAGGTGTGCTGGAAGAAGGAATTATCTAAAACATGCAGGATACTGGCCCTCACAGACTGGAGTTTGACACCCCTGGTCTACAGGGATGTTCTGTCATTTCCAGGTTTACATGTTGTGCAAGCGCAGAACATATGTCCGAGTCAGTATTCAATTTTCTGTGTTCGTCACACTTTTTTGACCACGTCGGGGAGGCGAGAGCCAACTGATCAGCTGGGCTACCTTTTCTGGCAACGGTCGGCAGTCGGGTTGGTGTGTCTTTGCCATAAAACGTAACAAATTAAGCAGAAATTAAAATGGGTTGTAGAAATCCACTTGATTTTTGCCAAAATAAATATAAAGATAGCTTTGCAGCACCTGGAGGGTTCAAATTCAAACTTTTGGAACTATTAGGGTCCAAATACACAAATGAATGTACCAAAGACTAATAAAAGTGGGTTTAGCAAAATATGACCCCTTTAAGTTATTTAACCATGGTACTTTCAGTATAAATTACATATCATTAGTCTCATAGCATAAATGCCTAAGTCATGTTTTTGTCCAAATTGGGATATCAGCATAAAAAGCAGAAGTGTTAGGAGAGTAAAGTTACACAAAAATCACAATTTGGCCAAAATTATGACTTGGGAATTGTGCTATGAGGCTTACGCTGAAGTATCTGTAACTTGCACTATATTGGAATAGAAGTCAGGTCTTCTCATGTGACTCAGAACAATAAGAACCAACACTGGATCATTTTTTATGGTAAATAATCCCGCAATTAATTAAAATAATCCTCTTTGCTCTACCAATTGCACAATGTCATCTGAAGAAACAAACATGTACTGACTCATAAAACATCTACTCATCAGATTGGATGATCAGATTTACATTAGTCAGCACAGAAAGTGACGATACATAGATATTTTTTTCCACGTGCCTCTGATGTAATTGGTTCCAAGTCAACATTTTATTGTAAGACAGCATCGAGGATCTGCACTGGGGTAGTGATACAGTTCAGTCTCTCCACATCTGAAATGAAATGTAAAGGAAAAATGCAGTGCGTGGAGCAGCATGATTTACACCATATGAAAGGATAAATATTCCAATTTAAATGCAACATCTTCAGGTGGTGGGAGGTTGTAGATCAACAGAGACATCTTGGTACATTTTGGCCCTGGCTTCATAAATAACATCCAATGTAATTACTCCTCTTCAAATGAGGTTTTAAACCTTACTTGTCGTAGTACGTCCTCATAGTAATGTTTTTATTTCCTAAACCCTGTGTTATTCTTGCTCTGAGTGTAATTGCTTCTGTCCCGTGGCTCATCAAGCTGACTGATATCACAGGTAGGACAGTTTCTCAACATCTCAGCTCTCTGCGCTGAGCCTGCACAGCCTCTCCTACCGCTGCTCTTTAATCAAACTTCACTAAAGTCACCGCCGTTGCGTTTTATCGTCTGCTGCATTTCATTCCGGGTTAATTTTCAGTGTGTACAGTATGTTTGTTCACCCCATTTGTTCGTAGAAAATGGCTCAAGTGCTTTCGCAGCACTTGTTAACATCAGTCAAGATATGATTTTTAAGCTGAACGTAAAGTAATTCATATCCCTGCATACCTGATTACAACATTATCACAGTTTGTGTTTACTGTCTGCTGAACAGGCATATTCTGAAGCCATAACTCACGTCTGGGATTTGCGAACCAGTTGACGTGTGGTTTTCCTATAAACTGTTGCTATTTAATCTGCATTTGTTTGTTTACCATTGATACAATCCGCACTGTCTAACATCAGGCTGCCATTATGTTGTATATAAAGATAATAATTATTGATTCTCTGGGATATGATAACAATGCTCAGTACGGGAAAGGTGCTCATGTCTGGGGGACGTGCGATAGTACGGATAATATGACAGCTGGAAGTAATAAACAATGAATGAACACTCAGAGGTTTAGTCATCTAAAAACATTTCATTTAGAGGATGAAATGAAAATATGAGCAACTGATAAATAGCCAATTGTCATCAGCATTGCTCAATGTCAGCTTTTCTTAGATGTAAGTGGCTCAAAGAAAATAAAGGTTTATCATTGTTGATCACAAGCACTGGAGTCATTCACATTAAACATCTGAAAGTCCATTTGGAGCCTAAAGATATGCATATAAGCACTCAAGATAAAATGCATGCATGCGTGATTTACATAGTTTCGATAACAGTAGGAGTGCACACAAGTGAAAAAGGTGTCTGAGTGTAAACATCGCCCTATGCATTACACTATAATGGATATTTACCCCATCCCCCAAACACTCTAGCAGCAAAACTATTGGTTGAATTCATACCAAATTTGGTTTATAGATTGCCAGTGACCCAGAATAGATGTGATTACATTTTGGGAAAAGTAGGCTAAAGTTAAATTTTTTTATGAATTTTTTAAATCTTTTTTTTTCTCCATTTACGTATAATTGGTGAAATTTCAAATGTCTGTAGCAGCAAAACTATTGGCTGAATTCATACCAGATTGGCTTTATAGATTACCAGTGACCCAGAATGGATTTCATTACATTTTGGGAAAAGCAGGTTAAAGTTAAAATTTTTTATGAATTTTTCAAATCTTTTTTTTCCCCATTTACTTATAATGGGTGAAATTTCAAATGTCTGTAGCAGCAAAACTATTGGGTGAATTCATACCAAATTGGGTTTATAGATTGCCAGTGATGAAGAATAGACATAATTACATTTTAGGAAAAGTAGGTCAAATTTTCCATTTTTTATGCATTTTTTAAAATTTTTTTTCCCTTATTTATGAATAACGAGTGGAATTTCACATGTCTGTAACAGCAAAACTGTTGGTTGAATTCATACCAAATTGACTTTGTTGACTGCCAGAGAACCAGAATGGATCTCATTACATTTTGGGAAATGTAGGTTAAATTTAAAAATTTTTATGACTTTTTAAAATCTTTTTTTTTTCCACATTTACTTGTAATGGGTGAAATTTCAAATGTCTATAGCTGCAAAACTGTTGGCTGTTAAAAATTTTTATGAATTTTTAAAATCCTCCCATTTACTTAAAATGGGCAAAATATGTGTGAGGGGCGGGGTTTGTTATGCCTGGTACCACTTGTTTAATATAAAACTGTATCTTAATTCATTCCTATCACACTGTATGTTTCATTGCTATGTAAATCTGGACAACTCTGTCTACCATCTGAACTATTTGCATAATTCTTTAAAAAAAAAAAAAAAAAAAGTAACATCTCCTTCATTATGTTCCTCTCAGGTCAACTCATTCTGAGGTTTCTGTGTTTTTCCCAGATATTTGTCCCTCAGACAGAACTTCACCACACTAAAGATCAAATGAACCTGTGCAAAATAGGCATAAATTAGTCAAACATATTGGAAGTCATTCACAAAGCACACTGCGCTGCCATACAGAGAGCACTAATGTTGCACCTGTGGCATTTGCATGGATGTAAATTAAAGAATATTCATGCGTTCTGCTCAAAATCAGCCTTTTTCTATGTAAATAAACCTTGCAAAAATGGTCTAATTTAAAAATAAAAGACAAAGCACAATTTTCTACATATATTTTTGGCTGGTGAAAATGTTCCTGTCCTCTGAAATCTGGTGTTACATGTAGATCTGTGTATCTCCTATCCCGAAAGCTTGAATGAAATTGAATTAATATTAAAAAATGTCTGATGCAAAATCTTCAGTCACATACTGGAGTGATGAGGTGTGTGTCTTTTTTATTTCAGAGTTTCTGTACTTCAAAATGCACAGATGATCAGTTTTTTTTATTGCATCTTATATGTCCTTATCATCCTATTTTATCCCTGCCTGAAGTCAAAACTGCTGCACTGTGCATCTATACACACAACCTCATCTGAGGTTCGCCGAGAAACATCCGACATCAAACAGAACATCAGTACTAATGTTTCTGTAGACATATGCAGTGACACAACATGTTATTTTAAGAATCAGATATTAATCTTACTCGTTTCACACCTTCCTGAATTAAATTAAGCCTATTTGATGGACATTTCAGTAGATTGTGTTGTTGACATAAAATACTATAAAAACATGAATATTGGTTTGGTTGTACAGAGCTCTGTGTGAGCAACTCCACTCATTTAAGACATCAAATCTAAAGGTTTTTCCTGTTTTTGTGATGATCAATATGGAGCAGAAATGTGAGGAAATATGATTCAGATGCAAAACAAGGGTGAGTTCCACTCTATGATGAACCACAGTCACTTCATTTTTAGTTCACCTGGCGACAGCGCTGTACCTGTCATCGTTGTCTTCGTCGTCGTCTTTGTCAGCAATTTCTTCATACATCTTCTCTGACAAAACTACTGGTAGGATTCATTTCAAATTTTATATAGAGCTACAAAGTTTGTACACATTTTAGAAAAACAGAGATTTTTGAAAATTTGCCTTTGTTTATAATGGGCCATAATTTAATGGCTTATAGCAGGGGTGTCAAACTCATTTTCTTTCAGGGGCCACATTCAGCCCAATTTGATCTCCAGCGGGCCGGAACCAGTAAAATAATAACATAATAACTTATAAATAATGACAACTCCAAATTTTTTAGTGCAAAAAAATAACATTAAATGATGAAACTATTTCTATCCAAAACAAAAAAAGATGTGAATAACTGGAAAAAGATGAAATTTCTGAAGAAAAACAAAACAATCAACTTATGATTTCTACATGTGCATTACAGATCACATCTACCAAGGCACAAAACAGGCAGAATATTGTTAAAATTGCACTAATTTTTCTTTAGACATTCCAGGTTGTTCATATTTGTTCAGGTTATTGACATTTTATTGTTAAAGGATATCGGAATTTAATGTTCTTTGCAATAAATCAAGGAGAAAAAATTGGTGTTGCCATTGTTTATTGGCATAATGTCATTAGTTTTCTCACATTAAACTAAGAAGAAAATTTGGAGTCATTATTTCTAGGTTATTATGCTATTATTTTTGAGTTTGATGCCCTTGACTGTTAATATCTTCAGGGTAATTTTTGCATTTTGCACTTTGTAAATTCATCTTGCGAGCCAGATTGGAACCTTTGGCGGGCTGGTTTTGGCCCCCGGGCCTCAGGTTTGACACCTGTGGCTTATAGCATGGAGATGGTTAGAGATATCAGTATTGTTACTATTGAGCACTGATGGGAAGTCATATAAGGTCGTATAAGGACTTTCATTTAGGAGAAAAGAGAGATAAATATGAGTATGCTCATTTCAACCCTGAAGAAACCACAAACCTATAGGTGGCCTAAGACGTTTGTATTATACAGTATATCTCTGAAGTGAACAATAAGCTAAAGGGTCCATATATTAATGCACATACATTTTTCCATATGTTTTCGAGACAGAATGTTTGTGTTTATCAAGGGGAGTGAAACTTCCATTGTCACAAACACATCTGTTCTATATTGAGACATACAGTATTTTGATCTTTATTGAAAGTTTTTCTTTATTCCATAAACATTTTTATATGTAGTTACATTAAAACTAGTAAGAGCTAATCACAGATATTGTTTCTTTCCTGTACTGTTTGGTACATCTATTTCTGAACAGACTCTGGAGGTCTGCTGGCATGTGGGCTCATATAACTCTCAGAAGGGAGAAATATAGTTTAATGTAAACCTCAATATCATAGTTTGTACAGAAAAGTCTTGTATATTATTATTCATAAAGTTATTATTACTTGTTTTATTCTTTATATTGCAGTGATGGCTGAAATCATGAGGCTTGAGCAGGAAAAACAGTCTAATGTAACTGCTGAAGACTTAAATAAAACTCAAACCACTCTGAGTGCAGTGAGTCTCTGACACAAACACACGACTTTAAACCAGTGTTTTTCAACCTTGGGGTCGGGACCCCACGTGGGGTCACCTGTAATTCAAAAGGGGTCGCCTGAAATTTCTAGTAATTGATAAAAATAAAAATACAAAACATACTAAAAAAAATATATATATGGTGAGTTGAGAGAGACAATCCTAATCCATAAAAGACATGACAAACTGTGAAGCTGAAACTGAAGCACTGTGCTACTGTTTATCTGTCAAATGTTCATTGTGGTCGGTTTCAGATGCTGCAGCTCTTTCATAATTCATAGTTTGAGTTCTTGTTTGTTCAGTATTAATTGTCAGCCTTGTAAATACAGGCTGGACTGACTGTACATATCCTGACCAAGGAAAATCAAATTCTCACTTTGTGCAGTAATCTACACCTGGCTTTTCTGCCTCCGTCCATAATAATATACTTTATGGAGACTAAATGTCATCTAAAATTAAGGTTTATTTGCAACATAGTAGAGTAAAATATTACATGATCAAAAACAAATTAATTTTATCCCAAAAAAAGTCTCAGTTTTGAATGTCTGGGGTCGCAAGAAATTTAAGATGTTAAAATGGGGTCACGAGCCAAAAAAGGTTGGGAACCATTGATTTAAACTGTAAATGCGACAGTTTGTCTGTGATGAAGAACAGACAAACAGTGCAGATAAAGCTTTTGTTTTCTTTCCTTTAAGGCTCTAGGAGCTTCAACTGTGAGGTTTTGTTCAGGCTGATGCAGTCCTGGTAAGACCACAATCCTAGTCAGACTTTAATGTACCAGGGTAATGTACCACATGGTGGAGGACACAAAGCTGGTCTCCATCAGGGATGATGATGAGCACCCTCTCCACCACACATTGGACAGACAGCAGAGCACCTTCTCCAAAAGACTGCTGCGACTCTGCTGTCGAACGGACAGATACAGGAAATCCTTCCTGCCACATTCCATCTCACTCTATAATAACTCACCTCTGTCTGATGTCTCTGCTCATGAATCCATTTGCGCTTAAATGTCATTTTGCACCTTCCCATTTGGAATATTTCAACTTGTTTTGCACCTTACAGTTCTATTTCAGCACATTCCAGTTATTATCCAGATTCTATCCAGATCTTTTTATACTTACAAGTTATAATGTACAGTGTATAGTGTTTGGACTTGTGTTGCATTTTTTTTTACTCATGTTTGCTGTGGTTCTCAATTGTTATTGGATGAGTGTCATGCTGCTGTTACACTATAATTTCCCAATTTGGGAAAATAAAGTCTATCTATCTATCTATCTATCTATCTATCTATCTATCTATCTATCTATCTATCTATCTATCTATCTATCTATCTATCTATCTATCTATCTATCTATCTATCTATCTATCTATCTATCTATCTATCTATCTCTTATTGTAGCTGTGAGAGGTGAACACTCACATTAAATGCAGAGCAGTGGCGGCTTGTCAATGGGGGGCACTAGGGCGACGCCCCACCAGTCTCACACGACAAGCAAGATGATGGGAATCGCATTAACCCTTAATCGGGCAAGTGACTATTTTTGGTCATTTCTGCACACTTTACAACACAGTGACAGCAACAGTTCCAGTGAGGACAGTGAGTCAACAATCTCTGGTCCAATGTGGTCTACAGGGTCTGTAAGGTCCACCTCTGCATGAACAGTGAGTGTACCTGCTTTGTTAGGTACCATGAAGTAATGGTACTAATGTAAGGAATGATGTTCAAAGGGAGAATGTGGATGTGGACAGGGGTCTGGATCAGCACTTATGTTGGTCTAATGTTCCAAAAGTGATGTTCTAATGTTCTAAAATACATGTTCCTTTCACATTATATGTATTTTTCTTGTATTTTTATATTTACTTCTTTTTTTTTTTTTTTGGAAAGGAACCAAATATGGGAACTTCATTAACCGTGATTTTCTACATGACAATAAAAAAACTGAAAAATTTTCACAAAAGTAATAAAGTCTTGTTATGTCCTCCAATAACACATTAAGGTTGAAAATTTGAATTTCACAGTATTTCTATGAGTGAACTATAGAGGGCTAATTAATTTATTTTTTTGTAACTCACTTTTTATTGTTTTTTTCTTCCTTTTCACCCATTAAACATTTTACAGTGATACAGCAGGATAGAATTATGAGAAAATATGTTGATAAAAATATGAAAATGATATGTAAAAAAAAAACATTAAAAAAAACAAACAAAAAAAACAAACAAGAAGAATTACAAAAACAAAAGAATACCATCAATTTTGTTATACAGGATATGTTGTTACATTATAACTATTTCAAGTGACATCGGACCAGGGCCAGGACAATAAAACATTTGTCATAATACATTATGGTATCATACCTTAAATTATTATAGGAATACCCAAGACTGCAGTTGGGTCCGCTCCATTATCTATTCCGCACTTTATCTAAAAAGGGGCTTGATATGGGGTTTTTTTTTATTTCTCCTGTCTCTTATTGATTTTAAAAATCAGAGGGTTAAATAATTTTACAAAAACATGAAAATTTAAATAAATGAGCTATACATAATACAGCCTGTGAGTACTGTGTATAATCTGCATTCAAATGTAGTTTAAAAAGGTTTTCGGCTGTTTAGTGAGCAGTCAAGTGACGTGTTTCCTGTTTGGGGCACAAAAATGTAAAAATGTTCTAGTACTACTGACATATAATCTTGTAGCTGGATAGCTCAGTGGGTAACGCAATTAACTCTGATGTGGGTAGACTGGGTTTTGCCTTCTGGCAGGAGCAACAACATTATCTTTTAGTCCATAGGCTAACGTTTACTTTAATTTAATGTAATATTTCAAAATAGTGGTGCAGGCACGCTAGCATTTCATTGTGGTGATATACAGGGGTTGGACAAAATAATGGAAACACCTTAAAAAATCAACAAAATATAATTTAATATGGTGTAGGTCCGCCTTTTGCGGCAATTACAGCCTCAATTCTCCGAGGTATTGATTCATACAACTTGTGAATTGTTTCCAAAGGAATTTTAAGCCATTCTTCAGTTAGAATACCCTCCAACTCTTTTAGAGACGATGCCGGTGGAAATCGACGTCTTACTTGAATCTCTAAAACTGACCATAAATGCTCAATAATGTTGAGGTCTGGGGACTGTGCTGGCCATACGAGATGCTCAACTTCATTAGAATGTTCCTCATGCCATTCTTTAACAATTCTAGCTGTATGGATTGGGGCATTATCATCTTGAGGTGAAGGTGTTTCCATTATTTTGTCCAACTCCTGTATGGTTATAGTGCATAACCGAAAACTGACTTGCATACTGCACCCCACCAAAAAAATAATTTCACCAGCCACCACTGTGTAAGACTCTGACTTTGAAGCTAGATGACTGATCAGTTTTTCAGAATGTCACTACCCTGGTTTACTGAGTCATGTTAGGTAATCATCGAACAAAAAGCAAAGTACAATTAGCTGTGATATCTCTGTGGTTTTGCAGGGTTTTAGAGCATACCTTGAACAACAGTAACCTAAAACCATCCTAAGTTCATGAAGTTGGCTCAGGAGCACACAGGAGCCTTGACAGCCCCCAGCCCCAAACTGCTGTACCCACAGGTGGCTCCTAAAGTGGTCCAGGTCTTCTAGTTGCCCCCTCAAACCTTCTGCCTCAACAAACCTTCCAGGCAGCTCAGTGACAAAGATTTTCCCCAGAGACACAAAGAAGTGAATGCAGCCAATCAGAGAGGCAATTCCTGGTATGACTCATCCTAACGCCACATTTCCAACACCGCAACTGAAAGATGAAATAACTGTCGTCTTAATGATCTGTTGTTGAACTTAGTTTGGTCAGAATCAAGTGTCAGAATATTATAAACCACAGTATAATGGCAAATGCTGATTGTCTTGGTAAATTTTAATTGTTTTGAGGAGATGAGCCAATGTGTTCATCCACTAAAGCATCCTCATGTTTTGTTTTAAAGGGGTCATATGTTGCTAAACCTGCTTTTATTAGTCTTTGGTTCATTTATTTGTGTTTGGACCCTAATAGTTCATAAAGTTTGAATTTGAACCCTCCAGGTGTTGCAAAGCTATCTTTATATTCATTTTGGGAAAAATTGAGTGGATTTCTACAACCCGTTTTAATTCCTTCTTAATTTGTTACATTTTATAACTAGTTATGTCACAATATTTGCACATATAAGGTTAAGACTTGATGAACATTTCTCCGAGTATGACATAATTGTTTGTCTGCAGCAGCGGTTGTAGTCCATACTGAAAATATGTCCAGACTTTGAGCCGATTACGTAAAATGTTCAGTTGTTGGTTGTATTAACGAACACAAGTGGCTGAATGGGACAGAGCAGCACAGCCAACAACCTGGAGGGGGTGGGGCCTGAAGTGGCTCATTTGCATTTAAAGGGCCAGCGCTCAAAATGACCTTTCTGGTGTCATTACTCAGAAATATTGTTGAAGATGGACCTATGGAGTTGAATTAATGAAAAATTCAGACCCAAGCATAGCATTTACAGTTTATGTAGACCACAGGGAAATATTTAAAATGCATAATTCCATTTTAACAAAGCAAAGTATCACTCTTTTAACCTTTCTTAAGTGATTTATCACCATTTACTATAATATTATCCTCTTTCTTTTGTATTTTTCAGTGTAAATAATATATTTTCCTATATTTAATTCACAGACCATATAGACATTCATGAACACTCAAAGTAATTTCAAAGGTTATCATATCAAAACAGAGAAAACTGGACATAAAAGTGACTTTTTTTCCAGCAAAATATGTCAATAAGTGAATGTGAAATGTGAAAGTGCCTCCAAACACTGTCATTTATCAGACTCCATGGGTTTTACTGGTGATGTTGTAGAAGATGATGGTGTTTCCATGTTCACTACGGAGCCTCTGAACGTCCAAATGGGTCATATCTGATGACCATGAAAAGATGGCAAACTGCATTTTACAACAATTATTTACATGGATTGATAAAATTAGTGGATCAACAGGGATTAAACATTTTAGATCAGTAGATGGTTTTGGTCGCTGTTGAAGTTTTGGGTCTTTATGGATGTCTTTTCCATTGATAGTATGGATAATGCATTTAGACCAGGGGTGAAGGTAGTACAGGTTGATCACAAGGTGTTAAAAAAAAAAAAGAAACAGAAGATAACCCATGGGCTAAATGACATCCTTGTTACCATTCCTACCAGGATTCAAACCCAGATCTCTCGCATCGTAGTCATTAGTATTACCTATTGTAGCACAAACATTTTTATTTTCATGTTGTTTTTCATATAGGATAGATATTTGAACATGCAAATAATGAAAGGGGAAAAAATACAGACTGACAAAGCCACTCTGTTAACCATGTGAAGAACAAAAGTCCAAATTGTGATGTTGTGGGATAAAAAAGTTACCTCTGAGTGTAATTCTTTAAAATTTATACTTGGCTAGGCTTCTATTATCAAAACAACCGAGGCAATTTCAACACCACTACTTTTCCTATTTCCTCCAACAATATCTGGCTGCAGCACAGAGTCCATGTTGATCAAAGCAGGGCAGAAGAGAAAACGATGAAAATGCTGATAGTGATGATGACAATGATGGCTGCCGTGATATCCCCAAAGTGTTTTGATGCAAGCTGATAAAAAACTACCTCTTCCAAGCACAATACAGGCCCATTTGTCATCAAGCAAGGACAGTTGTAATCATCCCTTTTGCTTGCCTTTCCCATCAGTCTTCCCCTTACCATGTATCAGGATCAATCTAGGCTCATTTATTTTAATCGTCTCTTATTTGCTTAACTGGCAAAGTCAAAGGAGGACATTACAAACAAAGCTCACTTTGAAAATGAGCCAAAAACACAAATTCATGAGAAAGAACTTTGATTTCTTGCTGCTTCCAAAACACATCACATCACATGATTTGTTAAAACGAAAACAAGGAAAAGACAACATGTCTTAAAGATGTTATGATTAAAGATTCAGTCTGAAGCAATTTTAGTAACAGCGTTTACAAATGTGCAACATTTTAGTAGGTTTGTCCTTTTCCTCCCACAATCTAATGTAAGCTGGGTTCTTCTATGGGAGCGTTTTCATCAAATTTGACATCTTGCTTTGTTCATTTCTATCTTTCTGAGATGTCTAAGATGGTGGTCACCCTCACACACTAATACAGGTTTATTTTCTTAATTTATGTTATAATTTAACATTTTACTCTCATATTACACACACACAGAGTGAATAAATGATGACATATAGCTCTTAATTCCATACAATATATTTTATTTGTTAAAAATACATCAGTTCTTTTTGTAAGTGGGCATATTTTGTTAAGTTTTGTTTATTCAACATTACAGTCCAGTCAGTCTAACATTATTTAATATTATGTTAAGTTAATGTATGTTATGTCTAATTCTGATACCTGTTATTGGTGATGATGATGATGTTTATTATTATTACTATTATTTAGAATATTATTTTTGCTGTTTTTCTTTATGTAGCTGTTTATAACCCTTCTTTTCTTTGTCAGTTGAGTCAGTTGAGGTCCGTTATGTCTCTTTGTATTAGGTCAGTTTCTTTCTTAAGTTAGTTTGTATTAGCCTGAGTTCAGTTCTGTTTAACTTCTTTGGGTTAAATAAAAAAGATTCTTATTTCTGAGGTATCCCTCTGCGTCCTCGTGCCCTCCAATTCAGTCCCTCACATGTGGTGTACAGTTTTTTTTTCCTTTTCTGCAGTTAAACCCATGAACAGATGGACACACCAACATGCATGCATGTCTCCTGTCTTCACCGTGGACAGAGGTGGGCTAGAGCACTTTTGAGGCACTACTACTTTACTTGGATGTCACCATCTTTATCAGGGGTGTCCAATCATGGTCCCCGAGGGCTGGTATCCTGCATGTTTTCAATGTTTCCCTCTTCCAGCACACCTGAAAGGTCATTATCAGGCGTCTGCAGAGCTTGATGATAGGCTTATCATTTGAATCAGGTGTGTTGGAAGATGGATGCATCTAAAACATGTAGGATACTGGCCCTCAGGATTGGACACCCCTGATCTAAATTATAAAAGCCAAGTGGCCTCAGTGTGCATGTGCGTGTGTCTGGGAATTCACACAAAATTCGGAAAGAGCTGACTGCTGCAGTTTGTCATACTTATGTCTTTTTAATCAAGGAACAGACTAGCAAAAACAACAAGTCAATAGGTGCAAAATTTCAGAGATATTACTAATTTTGGAATACAGTCACCTTACAATCATGTTGCTATGGCCAGAACGCTTTGGCGGTGACTGCTGGACAAATGCGGTACAGCATGCACGAATACACAACAGCATAAAAACTACAACATCTAGAACCTGTGGATTCCCATGGGTCAACACGCTACTTCCATTTAATGCTAACTTATACCTCTACTCTGTTACATCTCAGGGCCAAATATTTTGCGTTTGATTCCGTTATAGCTTTAGTTATTTTTTTGTTTTTTTTTTACACAGCAGATTATATAGTGATACAACAACTTTTTTGTCCACTGACTTTTTACAAAAATAAAGGTGTAAACAGCTTCACATGTCAGACATCTGTGGTATCTTAGTTCTTACATGGTTTAATTTCAGTAACTATATATCTCACAAAAATCAAAGATGAGAGAAATTTTCAGAAAACGATCACAGATTTGTAGATTTATGTGTATATAAAAGCAGACACAGTTCAGGTTAAACTAGCTCCACCACTGGCAGCTCAATGCACAAAAGATTAAGTTAAATTAATAGTAATTGTTTCGTTCATATTAGCTCAGGGTGATGTCTTCCTCCCAAGCTAAAATACCAGAGTAGTGACTTTAGCTGTGCAAAAACATGGGATTGGTTTCAAATATATAAAACCAATCTTGCTTCCTAGCAGTTTAATCTGTGTATGGAATGTGTTGAAGATGTGTGTTCTTGCAACAGTGTCTTATGATTGTAAGTCACTATACTGTGCTTTCATGGTGCCAAAAATGCAGTGGTCACTTAATTATTAACCATTTTGCACCCACCTTCACAAATGCATTATTATATACTGTATATTCTGTACATTTTTAATTATATTAAATTCCTTGAATAAATAAAAGTTGGCTTTACTGTCAGTAAATATTTAGGAAACACAGCTGCCAAACCATCAAAATGCAGCACATAACAACAACAACAATATATTGATAACTGATGTTTGCTAAAAGGATGCCTAACATAAGCATCCTCTCCCCCGTTCTCATCAACTGTCCCCATGGTAACAACATCCAGACGTCTACACGTCACTGCTGTGTTTTCCATTGTCCACATAACATGCTGCTAACAGGAGAGGAGCTGCTTTGTTCCTTATAGTAGAAAAAGAACTACAAAGTGAGTGCTTTAAACGTTCCCATTTCATTCTACGATTTAGCATACTTTTGCAAGGTTACGTTTTCCAGGACACCGTCTCAGTAAGATCTTTTGAAGGCTCCAGCTGCTGCTAATTAGCAGTTAGCCGGCTAAGCTATCCCTGCTATGCTTATGCTAGTAATGCTAATACATTTGTGTTATTATGGTCTTTCGGCTTTATGCTTGGATTGAAAACATGTCCTATAACTTTAATCTCCTTCTTATGAATGTGTGAGGTGTTCTCAATACGCAAGAAATTTAAATGTGTTTTACCACTAACGACTGCTGCTAACGTTAGCCAGAAATAGGTTAGCTTCGGTTACACTAGAACGATAGAGCTGCAGTAAATATGTCACCAACCGTATTGAGAGTGTTTACTACAGCTTGTTAGGCTAAAGAGAGATAACGTGTTTAACTGGTGGCCGAAATGGTACGATTGTATCCGTGCACGGTAAGTGTAACCCATTACAGCTGTTTGATAGCTGCAGAAACGCAGCGGTGCTCTTTGTTTGCTAACAGGCTGCTAATAATAAGCACACGTGAGAATGAATGAGGAAGGCCAGCTTGGTACAATGAAAGGAACAGAGTCACGGTTTAACATAGAGATGGAAAGACGATTCAGCAGGCACTATGATGCTGTGGAGTCGTGAATGTTTGTAAATGTTAGCTGGTTATTAATGGTTATAAAGTATGTATCAAACATAAGTTGTTGGAGGCCTTAACTTGTCAGAGAGAAGGTGAGTAAAATCCAAAACTCTAACAAAAACTTTCCCTTTCCCTGAATTTTCTGGTCTGCAGGTAACGGTTACCTGATGTATGCTTCATTTTGGGGAAAAATAATTATTGCATGATAGTAGTCAAAAGTTTGACACCTTCTCATTCAGTGTTTGTTTGTTTGTTTGTTTGTTTGATTGATTGAACGGTGAACGGACAGTGAGCATTAATGAATGTACATTTTTCACATGAATGTAAATACTGGAGATTTTAGTCAAAAGTTAGTTTCCATCCGTTGTCCCACGGGAGATGTTCCATAAAGAACAAAAAACAAAACAAAAAAGAACAGAAAAAACAGCAAAAGCACAGCAACTATAACATTCTGTACAGTAGCCAGATATTTCAACCATGCACATATTGTTTACACTGTATTCAGTATTTTCCATATCACTTCACCATCAAACAACACCGACCACACTAATGAATTCATACCATAAGTTCAGACATACAGCTAACCTCGATCCAAGTTATTGTGTTACAGTTGCGGAAAAAGTTATTAGATCACCCTGGTTTTCTTCAAGGTCTTGGTCATTTTAATGCCTGATACATTTGTTTGACAAATATAACGATAACAACTAAAACAGCTCATAAGAGTTTAAGAGCTGATATCTAGCCGTTTTCCATGTTTTTGTGATAATAACCAAAATCACTTCAGTTCTTACATCAATAGCTATGGCATTGTACTGACAAAACGGTGCTTTTAGGCATTCCATGTTTTCTTTTCTGTCTGTTTTAGTCACATGATACACACAGGAGTTAGTACTTGATTGCATAACCATTGTTTTTGATGACTTCTGATGGTCTGATCATTTTTTCCGTGGCTGTATGTGTGGGTACAATTCTGATTTGACCAGAGCCAGTTTTTTGTTTGAGCTTTAAATGAGTTGTATGTGGGACATTCTCTCAGAGATGATGGTAGGCTATTCCAGAAGTTTCCACCTTGAACTGATTGAACAGTCTGACCAGATGTAGTGCACCTATAGGGTATCACCAGGTCAACTCTGCCAGTGGCTCTTGTTTTCCTGTGTGGATTAATGTTCTAACAGATGGGGAGCTAAAGAATATAGTACCTTATATATCAGACAGGTCCATTTTAGATTAATCATGTTTTGGAAGTTTAGTAACTTGGTCAGGTCTCCCTCGAAAAAGAGGTTTTATCTCAAGGGACTTCCTGGTTAAATAAAGGTTAAATAAAAATCAAATAAAAAAAAATAAATAAATAAAACCTTTTTTTAGGATATGACAATGGTGGTGGGATAACGGTTTTCTGTCAAGTACTTTTAATGCTTTTTATATAAAGACCTTCTATGGTTTTTTGCTTTAACACTTTCTATATTGTTTACATTGTGGATTAAAAGAACTATGAACGAACACATATGGAGTTATGTATTAAAAATGTGTAAAAGAAGCCAGAATATGATTTTCAATTCCTCAAAGTAGCCACCTTTTGTAGGTTTGCATGCTCTGGTCATTCTCTCAATTGATTTATGATATAGTCTCCTGAAACAGTTTTCGATTGACAGGATTGTTAACTTGTGGGATTCATTTTTTTCTTCATGTGTTTTAGACCATTTGTGTTGTGCAGAAGGTTGGTATTGTTGCTTCTGTACAGTGAATATTTGACTGTTGTTGACTGCATAACTGATGTTCCCAAACATATTACAAAGACAAGAAATTCCTCATGAATCCGATTTAGAGACTGTCAAGAGTGTGTAAAGCCGTCATCAAACCAAAAGGTGACTAGTTTGAAGAATATTCATCTTAAAAAATCTGTCCAAAATAGTTCTCCAACACTATAACAATGGGATGCACATTACATAGAGGTTTTGCCAAGGCTGCAAGGAACATGTAAAATACACTGATTTTACAAATAAAAATATAACTGAATGACTAAATTCAAGTATGAATGGTTGCTGATTAGCAGTATTTAAATATTAATTCACCTATTGTTTAAACTGTAAAGGGATGCATTGCCTCTGCTTTCTCTTAGCTAAGGGGCTTTTCATGAGCCATGTGGAAGCCCAGCAGCAGAGCTATACCTACAGATGGCTTTTCCCTGGACACACAACAACATCTGCTCCTTTATAATCCACTTTTGATTTCATTATTTTCAGTTTATGTGGGTAACTTCCATAAAGTGGCTTGTGAAATCACACCTTTCTCTTCTCTGTGGACTTTTTTGTTTTAATTAAGTTATTGTAACATCACGAATCAAAATGAAATCATGTCAAAGATTCCGACCCCCAGATACTGATAATCAATTATTATTTATCGCTACTTACCTTTTGTATATCAAGATAGATTTGATCATTTGTAGTACTCATCATTGTTCGGTTTTTAAACCCTCTATATTGCCTGTATATTAACCTTTTGCTTTCTTTTGTTAGTGGACCGTAGTTTGAAGCGCCGGCAGGTGAAGCCACTTGCTGCCTCTCTCTTGGATGCCTTGGATTATGACAGCTCAGATGACAGTGACTTTGAGGTCGGAGATGCATCAGGTAATTATCTCTGCAGTGTCTGCTATCCCGTACCTATAACTTTACATGCAAATCTAAAATCAGTATGATCCACGGTGGCAAAAGCCTACATCAAAATAATAACCATGGCTCTGCTTTTTGTCTAAAACACTAGTATCAACAACCTCCACTGCAGCACTAATACTTCTGTGCTGCTTCCTAACTTCAGACAAGCATAACCAGCTTTAAACAAAGGTGTAGCAAAAGCTGATTTTCACACCTTAGGAATGTCATTTGTAGTAGTGATCATATTGCAAATGTGCATGAGAGGAAAAGCAGCATCCTTTGAAAAGTAAAGATCTGAATTGTTAGGTGTCTTTACATCTGTTTTAAAATACTTCATGTAGCGAATTGAAGAAGAATGGTTTCAATTGAAAACATTAAGCAAATAGTGGAAGACATTTCTAGTTTAATAGAAAATACTAGTGTGAAAAGGCCAAAAAAAGCATTGCAAATTTTGAAACAAAGTCAATCACACACCGTAACAAGTTTTTAATCCACAGATCATTAATCCTTTTTTGAGCAGGTAGGATTTCTCCTCAGAACTTTCTGGGGTTGGCAGGACTGTCTGTGGTAGCTGTAAAGAAATACTCCGATTTAGGCTCTTTGATGCCACCTGTAAAGCTCAGAGCCTGTTTTTCTTCATGTATTTCTCTCATGCAGCAGATCTGACACAGATCAGTAACACACCAAAGATTATTTCTGCATTTTAGTGTAAGCATATTTAGAATACAAATGCAGTTCTTCTAAAATGTTTAAATATTCAGTTATTTTGTCTCAGTCAAAATAAAACAAATGATGCAATAAAACCAAGGCTTGGCTTGAGGAACCCTGTGATCTTAGGAACCCAGTCCTTATACCTCATGAAGACAGAGTGAAACAAATCAGGGATAAGTAGGTCCCTGATATAGTCTGGTTTACACTGAGGCTGATATCAGCTGATATCCACGCTCACATGCACGGCAAGATAGTAATACTCTTAAAGCTGGCGTACTTGAAAGTTTTTGGCATTACTGAGCAAAACTAATTACCTTTTAGCATATTGTAACCAGAGTTCCCGTGGGGTCATAAAAGTCTTGAATTTATAAATCTGCATTTAATACCATAAAAAAGTTTTTAAAAGGTATTACATTTGATATGGTAGGTCTTAAATTATGTTGCCATAAACTTGTTAGCTGTGTTGTGTTTAAATGTGTCTGGGAAATGTCCAATCTGCAAAGAAAGTAACGTTAGTCGACTCAGTTTCACTCGGTCCAACCCAACAATTTATATTGAAATTAGGAGCCAGTTATAGGTAACTTTGCAGAACATTCAGCCAACACACGTGCAGCCGTTAGTCACACACACGTCACCTGAGAAAGCTGACTTTGGGAACTTTAAGGGATGGCTCACAAACAAAAAGTAAGCATGAGGAAGTGTACATTTAATAATGTCTGGTTGAAGAAAAGATCATTCTCGACCTGGTTGACATGAGTTGAGTGGAACATGTTGGAAGTTCGCTGCACCTTGTGTAAGAAATCAGTTCAACTCAGAATGATGGTAATCAAGGTGTTGGAGTAAATACATTTTCCTGAATTTTAGGAGTCACAAATTTTTACCAGTATAGTCATGAAATGGGTATTAAATTCTGTTCTAAGTACCGTACTTTCCGGTCTATAAGCTGCTACTTTTTTCCACTCACTGTGAACCCGCGGCTCTAAAATGATGTGGCAAATTTATGTTTTCTGGGATAATGATTGATCTGGCTGACGAAGAAGTAAATAGAGCTGCTGCTTGTAAGCTTGGCATCAATGAATCGATGGTGAGACGTTGGAGACAGGATGGGTGTGGCTTATACTCAGGTGTGGCTTGTAGTCTGGAAAGTACGGTAGTCTTAAAAAGGTCTTTAAAAGTCTTAAATTTATTGTGTTGAAACCTGTAGGAACCCTGTGTAATTCAGGTGGTCTGAGAGGAAACAACAGTCATATATACCCCCAGTTTTTTCTGTGACACAGCTTTTGACCAAAAGTGCTTCCACTCAGATATGAAGTGAAAAAAAAGATTGGCAGCTGTAATTACCAGTTGCTGATCAGATTCAGCCATATCGCTGTGTAGGTTGTGTATGTTTATATTTGGTCTTTTGATGTGGACTAAGAGTAGAGATGATTTTGTCTGATTTTGGCTCCTGCACCTTTTTATATGAAGAGACAAAAACATTGTTAAAATGCAGGCACACTGCTGTAAATGAATATGAATGTAAGTGTTATAACCCAGTCTCACCACAACCAGTCAAATCATTAGTCTGCTCTTTTGCGTCCTGATAGGATCAGATGGTACTGGCAACGGCAGTGATGAGGAAGGGTCCAAAGCGAGTGCCGCGGGTTCAGAGAGCGACTCGGAAAACGCAGGATCTGCAGACGATGGTATAGATGAGGACGAGGCCAAAGACCTGGCTGCTGAGGACAATTTAACGGAGGACGAAGACAAGAACAAACAGCAGCCTTCCTCAGACAGCTCCACCAAAGACACCCCCGCTGCCACTCTGCCCAAAGGCCGGCGCAAGAGCAAGAAGACCCCCGACCCTGAGCCCGCAGCGCCACCTGCGAGCAGCGAAACTACCTCGGCGTCAGGGTCTGGCAGCGTGAACACTGAAGAGTCTCAGGCTGAGCCCAAGAAATGGAATTTCCGCAGGAACCGTCCCCTGCTGGACTTCACCACCATGGAAGAGTTGAATGAAATGGATGACTACGACAGCGAGGACGATAATGACTGGAGACCCACTGCAGGAAAGAAGAAAGGCAAAGCAGCCACACAAAAAGGAGGCCCAGAGGAAGAGGAAGGCGGAAGCGCGAGTGACGATGATGACGACGACGATGACGACGATGATGATAATGACGACGACGACGATGACGACGACGATGATGATGAGGATGACGATAAGGAAGATGGTGATGACAACAATAACAGCAGCAGTGACAGTGAGAAGGTGATGAAGAAGCCTAAGAAGAAGGTGAAGCCCACCAAGAGCTCCAGTGCTTTTGATGAAGAGTTGACAAATGACAGCATGTCCCAGGGAAAAGGCAACGAGGTGAGTGTGACCCCACTCTGTCACAGCCACACAGAGGGTTCACGCGGGGTCTTAAAAAGTCTAAAAGTCTTGAATTTATAAATCTGCATTTAATACTTTAAAGGCGTCATATTTTGCTAAACCCACCTTTATTAGTCTTTGGTTCAGTTATTTGTGTATTTGGACCCTAATAGTTCATAAAGTTAGAGTTTGAACCCTCCAGGCACTGCAAAGCTATCTTTACATTTATTCCGGCAAAAACTGAGTGGATTTCTACAACCTGTTTTAATTCCTGCTTAATTTATTACTTTTTATAACTAGGTACGTAACGACATTTGCACATATAAGGTCAAGACTTCCAATGAACATTTCTCTGAGTACGACATAATTGTTTGTCAGCAGCAGCGGTTGTAATCCGTACTGAAAATATGTCCAAACTTTAATAAACACAAGTGGTTGAACAGGACAGAGCAGCACAGCCAACAGCCTGGAGGGGGTGGGGCGTGAAGTGGCTCATGTGCATTTAAAGGGCCAGCGCTCAAAAAGGCCTTTCTGGTGTCATTACTCAAAAATGGGGTTGAAGATGGATGTGTGGAGTTGAATTAATGAAGAATTCAGGTCCAAGCATAGCATTTACAGTTTATGTAGACCACAGGGAAATGTTTTGAAATGTGTAATTCCATTTAAAAAAGCAAAATATCACTCCTTTAAAAAAGTCTTTAAAAGGTATTAAATTCGGTATGGTAGGTCTTACCTTGTGTTGCCATAAATTTGTTTGTTGGATTGTGTTTAAATGTTTCTGGGAAATGTCCAACTAGACAGGAAATAACATTAGTTGACTCAGCTCCACTCGATAATTTATATTGAAATTAGGAAAAATTATTGCTAACGTTGCAGCCCCTGGTGAGAAATGACTTGGAATGGTGGGAATCAAGGTTTTGGAGTAAATAAATACATTTTCCTAAATCCTAGGAGTCAATTTTGGCTGTGAAATGGGCCTTAAATTCTTTTCCAATTAGTCTTAAAAAGTTCTTAAATTTATCTTGTAAAAACCTGTAGGAACCCTGCACACAGTAATCCATGAACTGTAGCCCACATAAACTTTCATTGAGATGTCTCCTCTTTATTTACAAACATAAATACATATGGGCTCTGTTTCAGGAAGCAGGTCCAACAAACTGAGCTCAGATTCTGTTAACTTGTGAATGACGAAAGCCATTATCAATGGAAAAACTGTTCAAATCAAATCAAAAATCAACATCAAATCAAATTTCATTTATATTTATTTTATTTTTTCACAGAGTAAGTTGCCACAATAACTGAATCAGAGTTAGACTGAACTCAACAACGGATCTCATCGATACCCTGGTCTTTCATTATTTAGCCCTAGGTCCATTTAGTTCCAGATTTTGGTACCCATCCCTAGTGAAGGAATTCTGCCGTCGTTCGGTAGTGTTGTAGAAGTTACACACAAGTCCTCTTTTAAGAATATAATAACTGAGTCAGTCTGTCTGTGTGGCATCAAATACATGCAAACTCATTCAGGGGCCACATTCAGCCCAGTATGATTTCAACTGGGCCGGCCGGACATGTAAAATAATAACAGTGAAAAAGTAAAATTCTGTTTTCATTATTATGAAAATGTTTACATCTCCAAAGTTTCCTTTAAAATGTGAATAACATGAACAACCTGAAATGTCTTAAGATAAATAAGAGCAATTGAAAAATATTCTGTCTCTGTTTATCATTTACACATGTACATTACAACTTACAGATCACGGTGGATCTACAAACACACAAAACATTTACTAACAGGCAGAATATTGTTAAACTTGCAGTTACTTCTCTAAAGACATTTCAGGTTGTTCATATTTGTTCAGGTTATTCACATTAATTGTGAAAGGATAGTTTGTAAATTTGTAAATTCCTTTTTTTTTTTTTTTTTTTTTTTAAACTAAAACAAAGAGAAAATTTTGTAGTAGTAACTGTGACAGTATTTTACTGATCTAACCCACTTTAAATCATATTGGTCTAAATGTGGAACCTGAACTAAAATGATCAATGATTGTTAATATCTCAGTGTAATACTTTGCATTTCACATCTTCATCCCACGGACCGTTTGGCAGTACATGCATTGAGTCTTAGTTTGGATTAAGCACAAGAGTAATGATAACACTTCATATGGGAAAGTCAATCAGCATATTCTTTTATCAATATTATTGTCTGACCCCTACTAATCATAATCCCATTGCTCATCCTTGTATTATGTTTTTTATTTGGGCTAGTCTGAAGGCCAGATATCTGCAACCCTAATGGTCTGCTGAGCATTGAAGTAAATACACAGTCCCCAAACTTGTCCTGTTTATTTAAACCAGTGCAGATGAATGTGGTATTTTACCACACATTGGCTACTTTGCATGGCGCTCTATAATACCAAACAATATGAGTCACAAAGTCACCATATAATCCACTGAGAGGTTTAGATGGTATCGGAGTGATTCCAGGAGAATGCTTCCGCCTTTGTTGTAATCGACTTAGCACAGTGTCCATCAGCATTGTATGTGGGATTTACTAACTGCCAGTTATTGGATCTGTCGTCAGAACAGAGTGAGGAGGCATTGATAAGTGGCTTTACTGTGGCTCTGTTTCCTCATTTCCCAGGATGCCTTGCTGGACCGGTCCCAGACCTGGAGCACGCAGCGGATGGAGCACATCCTCATTTGTTGTGTTTGTTTGGGAGACAACAGTGAGGACGCAGATGAAATCATCCAGTGTGACAACTGTGGGGTGACGGTGCATGAAGGTATGCTTAAAGTGTCTCTTTATTGATATACCCAAAAACAACAACAAAAATTAAAGTCGGAGTCAACTCGTATCAGTTGCCAACCAATGAATGCCAGATGAAATGCTTTCCTTTGGATCTGACTTTTAAGGCAGATTTTATTCCAAAGATGGCCAACAAACACTTGAACACGTGTACTCTGTGTGTAAGAAGTAAGCAGTGAAGGGAGTTTAACACAGTGCTGATAGTATTGAGGCTGGTAGTCCCTCATTCACTCCCACTTGAACTAGATTTTTTTCCAAGTGTGTATCTTTATATATACACACAGACTGGTAGGGGTGTGTGGCAAGAATCTGGCGATACGATTCAAATCACAATACTAGGGTCACGATATGATATATCATGATCCTGTTAAAAAGGCAATTTTTTATTGGTTTTATTTCAGTTTTTAAAAGATTATTTCCTGGAAAAATTGAATTACACCAGAAATATGCACAAATACTAAACGCATTTTAATTTAATCAGAACAGGATCTTATGTTATATCACAAAATGTTCCTGTGTTAAAACTTAAGTCATATTTTACAGATATTACAATTTAAGATCCTGCTCCAGTGTTAATATTCTATTAGTTCATAACTAACATAACATTATTTTTGTGTAGTCCCAACAAACTAACATTATTTAATAAGAGTGTTAAATAATAATTTAAAAAATCTAAACAAAAAAGAAAAACAAAAATGAACCTCCACAATATCTGCATTTGAGTAAATACCTAAAAATATCAATGCAGTACTTTTTAATATTAATACAGTATTATGAAATATCGAGATATATTGCAGAACTGATATTTTCGTACACCCCTACAAACCAGTGCAACACTATAAATCACATTGAAATGTCATTTTATTGATGGTATAGACAGGAGTTATAAGCAAGTCATCAGGACAAGGCTTTTTGGAGGGAGACCTTCGTCAGGGTCTAAAGTAGGGCTGCATTTTATTGGACAAAAATGACATTGCGATTTTTTTAACCCTGCGATATATATTGCGATGTGAAAAAATACTCAGGAGGATATAATAGCTGTGTGGTGCCGATGTAAATGGTCAAACAAATTAGTTGCATTCTCTCTGTGGCAACAATTGCAAGGCACTGTCGACACAGAACATGTGTTTCAATATCATCCTTCTTGTAGCCGAAGTAATTCCACATAACTGACGTGGCTTTTCTTTTTGGCACCAAGTCTTCGTTTTCAGTGATTTTCTCTCTCATTTTTCAATGTTGTTACCAGCAACTCACTCCATGTGCAGGGGTGTGGTCTGCTTTGGCAAACTGATTAAGAACAATTGTGATTGGTGGATCACTGTGCGCAATGTGTGTCAGGTATCCAGGTTGAAATTAGATGAAAATACAATGAGTTCATTTGCCTCCTATATCACAGGACCTGCCATATGAGTATGGCGCACACGTACATTGCAATGATGATGCTCAAACGATATATTGTGCAGCTCTAGTTTAAAGTGTGAAGACTTTGGCCATTAGATGTCATCAGAAAACAGGTATGAGGGTTCATTTTGGCTCACTGAGCCCTTGGGCCTTTTCCCATGTCAAGAAAATAATTTAGATGCATAATCATCTTGTACGATCTGCATAGGATGCATTTCAGCCATGTTTTAGTTGCATGTAGCACGGATCAGTGCATTTCTAAGGGCATCATGATATGGACATGTGTTAAACACATCACAAAAGAATGATAATTTTAGTAGTTTTCAATATTTTTATTTATTTCTGTGTGCTGTGTATTCATTTTTAAGTCTTTAACATATCAGCTACCCATTAGGTACTCTGGGTGTAATTAGTATAAATTTACTGATCACTGCAAGTTTATTTCAGGTCATATTGGCATTACAGTATTAAACCGTGTTGTTGAACACCACAGATTTTCCTTGTACGTAATAACATTGTTACTTTTGTCTGATGAGATGAGATGTCTCATGCATACTATTTTGTATAGCTGTATGACCAGGTAAAGGTACGTACAAGGGCCGTTCAATAAGGTCATGGCCTCACCCAGAACAGAACAACACAAACTGATAATTTATATTTTATTTTTCAACATAATCTCCATTTACAGCAATGCACTTGGTCCATCGATGTTCAAGCATCACTATCCCATCACGAAAGAATGTAACATCCTGTATTGTAACAACCAGTATTTCTGGGTGAGGCCATGAACTTTTTGAACAGCCCTCGTAAAATAAACACAAAAAAAGATAACAGATAAAATAATGCTCTCCATAGAAGAAAAAATAAAAATAATACAGCACCATAAATATAACACAATTATATAAAATTTAAGAATATAATAGTAGCTTATTTTTTTACTTGTTTACTTAATGGCTTTTTATTTGAATAAATTCCTTGAGTTTCTGTAGTGCTGTATAGAATCCTGTGCAGTTGTATTATTACATCAGACACTACAACAGACATTGCGGAGGCATTAAACTTCCTGTTTCAGCTTTTTTTCAGCTGAGCTCTGTCAGGCTAGGAACAGAATCAATGGCTTTGTAAGTCATCTCTTTTGGAGCTTTTGGAGCTCTCCCAGGCATCTACAGTTAAGGCTGACCGTGCCAGGTGGATCTGTGTGACAACTTTAATTTCCAGTGAAAGGTGTTTACTTATTTAAAAACATTGATCAAACTGAAAAAGGCAGAGTTACATATTTTAATACAAAGGCCTGTCTTTACATCACCAGACTGTTGGCTGAAAGACTTACTGTACATAGAAAACACCAGATTTGTGTATTTGACCCTATATAGACAGTAAGCCATGAATATCATCAAGGCTTTTGGCTGTCACTGTCACCACTATTGTTCTTCCTGATATAATAGAACTATTAGATCCTCACCTTGTTGATGGGGTTACATAAGAACATACCATGTTAACATATCTCTGTAATTCACAGTTGCCTTTTCTACAGACTCACTCCTGTCGCTGTGTCAGGCTTTAGCCTCGGCGCAGCAAAACACCTCTGAGGTGCAGGCAGGACCTCTATGATTATCTCCGACAGTCTGATCACACATTCTGTCATGACATGCACCTACACTCACGCATATACACACAACAGTGACGAGTGGAAATGGTCCTAATCGCCAACTCTCCATAGGCAGACACAAGATATTAGGAGCAGGTCTTAAATTTATCTTGTTCGTTTGGTTGGTTGATATTTTCTTCCTCTGAGACATGTTTAATCTCCCTGAAAAGACACAGAGGGGAGACTAAGTGGTTTGCAAAGGAGGCTTGAGAGAGGAGCAGGCAGTGGCAGCACTTGCGGCCAGTTGTTATCTTCCTTTCCAAGGACAAGAATGGTGGTGTGTGTGTGTGTGTTTTTTCCTCCTTTTCTGGAGCAGTAAAATATGGAGCTTAATTCGAGCAATAAGTTGTGTGTTTCTGTGTGCTTTGCTCCAAGTGGATAGATTTATTGTGCTATTAGAGGTTTAATTCCAAACTTCAGTGTTTTTGCTGCTGATATATTATCTCACTCCTGAGATTAACAGCAGAGCATCACCTAAGATAATAAAAAGTGATCCCTGCGTCCCCAAATTTCATTCTTACTTTTATTAGTTTAACAGTTTCTTCTCAATGGACATGAGAAGCAAATCAAATTTTAATAATCTTAATTTGTTTTTGTTGTATTTCTTTGTTTTTTTATTATACTTATGTAGTGACTTGGCAGTGCTACATGCTTTTACTCTCAGTTACGTTTCCATTGAAGTTACATGTTGTTTTTGTAGTATCGTAGTATGTGTCCTTTTACTGGCATATGTCTACTTTACATACAGTAGACACAGAACAACATTAACATTTATTTGCAGTCGTCATCATCATCATCATCACCTTTCACTTCTAACATGGTATATGCCACACACAAGCAAACACTATCTTTCTCTATCTTGGGCAATCCATGATAACTTCATTCTGCGTATGTTGTTTTCTACACAGCGTTTCCATGTTTGGGATGGTCTTCCCCTGCCTCCTGTTCCCAGTGGGTTCCAGCGTAGTGCTTAACCTGTGACGTTATTGCCTGGCTTTATTTGAAGTCATGTTCAACAACTAACAAATACAGATCCAGTATTCAGTCTTCTTTGAGTTACCCATCTACATCTCTTTTGCAGCTAAATGAATCACCATCTAGTTGGTAACTGTGTCACCTGTGCCAGACCGTCTAGCTTAGTTGAGGTGTTTTTTTAAATGTAAGTGACATTTGGGGCCTGACTTACTGAGATCGCAAGTAACAGGCATGAATTGGCTTGCTCGTGCTAAAAAATGCGCATGCTATTGATTTGGATGTTGCAGATGATCAACTAAGATTGCCTGCGTAAATGACAACAGGTGCAAAGTCTTGGAGGCTGCTCTATTTAAATGAGGATTTTGTGTGCGCTACTGGTTGTGGTCATGGAGACAGTACGCTGGAACGCTGCCTTTCAGATGTGCTAAGTATAGACATAACCCTCGGTGCGTCCTGTTAGTAGGTAAGCTTCAATGTGTTTTTGCGTGCGCCGTCAAGTTTGCATACATTTTTACACAGAAACCTTTAGTGAATCAGGCCCTTGGAGTTTGTTGTTGCCAGAAACTAAATAGTCAACCACACTGTTGCAGAACTACGAAATAAATGAACCCTTTCAGGATGCCCACAACAGGCATTACCCAGTCAGGGTTATTTGGAAATAATGACCAGCTCATTCTACATCATCCCTTACTTCTTGCTGACCTATACTCCCCCCAGTTCTCCTGAATTTTGCAGTTTAATCTAGTGCATTTGGACTACTGCACTGTACTCTAAGGTGTTGCTACCATTAATGAATGCAGGCCTTCTCTTGTGCATTTATTTTGAGGAAAGCTGAGCTGGAGTCTTGCCACCTTGAGATCTAACTATTTGATTATGAACTTCTATGCTGAGGCAGGCGCCTCTGACCTGGCACTGAAGCCACGTCCTTTCCTCCAGTAAGCACAATTGTTGATGAGGCTGTGTTTTATCAGAAATAAATTTCATTTTATAATTTTTGGAGCATGCAACTTAGGCCATGGAATGATTTTGAAAGTGCTTGGGTAAACAGAAATAAACAGCGAGTGTGCTGGCATGAGGCAGAGGGGATTAGTTAACCAAGAAACAGTAGCTTTTCCCAAAAAGGCACAGTTGCTGTGTAAACTGGCATAGGCCCCCAGCCTAATAAAATCATTCATATTTAGATATGTAGTAGTATCCAACAGGGATTGTCCATTTGTTAAACAGAGAAGGTGTTTTTGAAGGAAGAAAACTTAAATATAAAATGTACAACAGAATTACAGACACAAAAAATAGTGCTGATGAAGAAAAAGTATGTTAGTACCAAGGCTCCCATCTAGATGGTAACAGGACGCCTGGATGAATGAGGATTTGGATGTGTAAACCATTTTAGTCTAGCATTTAATGCAATAAACCACTGAATTCAGCTACATCTTCTCCAGCCTGAACAGTAAAGATCTGTTTTCATAGCTTTGTCTCATTCTATACTTGCCCTTTTCCAGCAAACCAGTCATTGAACCGAACCCTGAAGTAAACTGGGAACTACAAGCTCTTTTTGATGTTTCTTTATGTATGAAAAACAAAGGAAATCACACAGAAAATGACTGCATTTAGAATAGTTACTTGAGAAAACCGCACGGCCTTTTGTTGTCATTATGTTGAATGAATGAAAGGAAACATTCACAGATGACAAACAGGTAAACGTACTCTGAAGACTGTTGGATGGTTATTCATCTCATGAAACAATCAGCAAATCAAGCTTGAGTGCAGGGTAAGATCCTTTGGCCCTCAATACTTGTAGTAGAAACAGCCTAAAACAACACTTCTCACCTCATGGTTCTGTTTTGGGTAATTTTTCCCTATATTTAACCACATAGCCTTTTGATGTGTTACTTACGTAAACTGATTGCTGCAGCGCCACAATCACTCCAATGTTTTGCTGATGCCAAAAAAAAAAATTACAGGGCAAATAATAATAGGTTGGAATTGTTGACTTCAACTTAGGCTCTGGAACTGTGCAGTTGGTATTTTATACCATTTGTCTTTTCTGATATTCTCTAGACCAGTGGTTCTCAACTGGGTTGGCTTTGGGACCCACTGTCACCCCTCAATGACGAGCACAAATTGATAAAAGCTAAACTTCTCAAATGTATTTTATGAAAAGATGGTGTGTTTTGAACCTGAGATAATACAGAATATCCCAGTATGAAAGCACAGAAGACAAGTTTAATAATGATAAACCAAAATGACCACCAGGTGGTGATGCTAAAGAGGAAAATATTTCCTTTTACACTTAAGTAAATTTTAACCAAAACCAGAAAGTGCACTCAATTAAAAATTAAAAGTGTATTCAGTCACTTATTCAAGCGTGAAACACACTGATGTTTTTGTCCTCCGTATCTGATGTAGTTGTTGTCTTACCTGCATTTCGCCATAATATGAATAGAATGCTGTGAAATGTATGGTGTTAATTACCATCAGAGCGTTTTACCACCTCCTTGTATTGGGGAGTGTGAATGGACGGCGCTCAATTCCATAAAATATTAAGCACAGGATTTGTTTCCTAACATTATTTTTTGCCCAAACAAAGCCCCACGACCCACTGAAGACAAGATCACAACCCACCCATTGAGAATCACTGCTCTAGACTGCACATCTGTTAATTTATTGGAAAAATAAGCTAAATTAACTTTGCTGTCATTTATTGTATTACTATTAACCAGTATTACTAGTACTAATAATAGCACTAATTAATATTAATATTGGTAAAATTCCACTTTCGTCTCTTTAGACATTTCATGTTCATATTTGTTTAGGTTATTCCCATTTTTTTGTGAAAGGATGGGTTGTAAATGGAAACATTTTCATGTGATTTTACTTTTTTACGCAAAGAGACACATCTGAAGTTGTCATTATTTGTAGGTTACTATAGTCGCTTTTCCGTTGGACATATGCGCAAAACTTTACCGATATTTACTGAATGCCGAAAAAACAAAGTGCGTAATGTCGGTTTTTCCATTAAATCACAAATGCAATGATTTGTTTATTTATTATCACGAGATGACACTAGAAGTCATGCCATAAACATGTTGACGAATGTAAATATTGTGTTGATTTACAGATATATTCATTATTATTATATATTACCCCACTATCCTGTACTTCATTAAAAAAATGATTTGATTTCCTATTGTGTCTACACATACCGTGGAATGTTTCTTTTAAAACTATTCTTCTTCACTTGTTGTAACATCCGTCAACATCGTTTTTTTTTTTTAAAATTCATGTGACACTAGTTGTGGAAAAAGGTCTTTCCATTGCACTTTTGCGTGATATATCAATTTCGCTATGCCCGAAAAACCACCTGTTGCCAGTGCAAAAACTTTTAATCGAAAAACGAGAGCTTTGGCGAAATTGTTTTTCCATTAGATACATTTTTATGCGCAAGTTATATCTGCGCAATTTGAGGGTCAATGGAAAAGTGACTTCTGATAGTATTTTACTGGTGTGGTCCAGTTGAGGTCAAATTGGTCTGTCTGTGACCCCTGAACTAAAATGATTTTCACACCTTTGATTAGAGATGTGTATTGGCAAGAATCTGGCAATACCATACAAATCACAATACTAGGATCACTATATAATATATCATGATATATCACAATACTGTTAACAAAGCAATGTTTTTTTGTTTGTTTTGTGTCTTTGTTTAAAAGATTATTTCCTGGAAAAATTGAATTACACCAGAAATATGCACAACTACTAAAGAAATTCTTATTTGATCAGAACAGGATCTAATACTATATCACAAAACTTCTCTCTGTAAAAATTTTAAACTTAAATCATGTTTCTCAGACATTACAGTTTAAGATCCTGCTGAAATGTTGATATTCTGTTAGTTGTGAAGAGAATGCATTGCATAATAATGCACAGTCCCTGAATCATCCAACATCATAACATTGTTTTTGTGCAACCCCAACAAAGGAACTACCATCTGCCTCTTTCATACAGTAAAAAGTGCTTTTAGGATCCGTGAAATAACCATTATTTAACAAAACAGTGTTAAATAAATAAATCGAATAAATAAAATAGAAACAAAAAAGAAAAAAAAAAAAAAAAAAACTGAACCTCTGTCTTGTCTGCATTTGAATAAATACCTAAAAATATCGATACAGTACCTTTTAATATCAATACAGTATCATGAAATCATGAATATTTATAATATTATGAATATTTTCTTACACCCCTACCCCTTGATTGCTAATATCTCAGTGTGATTTTGTATTTGACAAATTCATCCCTCTGGCTGTATGTTTGACACTCCTGGTTTAAATTCTATCGGGTTTTGTTCTTAGTATTCGTGAACAAGACGATAAAATGTTGCTGCCACTAATAACATTTATCATTTTATTCAGGAGAAATGAAGCTCTGTGCTGATATAAATAAGAAGACTCTGATATTAACAGAGCAAAGTTTTTGTACCATTTATTTTAGCTTTATTTTAAATTTAGAGTCTCTTCCTTTTGTAAATATAAGAGATATTGCTGCTGCTGGCGATAACATTATACACTTTTGCTGGAAAAGTTCTACTCATAACAACTTAACTCATTTCCAAGATCTCAAAGTATCACGATAAAGGTTAACACAAGGTTAAAACAAAGTAGGACGTCTGAGGTAGAGATGAGAGATTAGCTGTCAGGACGTGTTGTTCATACGGGTCGGCCTTTCCACTCGACTCCACCGCTCGTCTTTGTTCTTGTGTTTGCACTACTGTCCAGACTTCACCAGTCCTCCTCAGAAGAAAAGAGAGGCTGACATGAAAGGTAGACCTCGAGGAGAGATCAAAAGCAGGTACGAGCAGGAGTCAAAGCCAGCATCTACTCAGAGCACATGGAGAAGTCCTGTTCCTGCAGCCTGCCTTTTGATTATCTGACTGTCACATTATCATGCTGTCATTACCATACCTTTATGACTGACAGCGGTATACTAAAGAACCTTTGAGTGGTCAATATTCACTCTTATTTTGTCATTAAAGAGCAAAAGGGTTATGGAAAGATCAATGATTTCACTGATTTCTGTCGAGGAGCTAATGATTATTACATCCTGTTAAGCTGTCTGTTATTGGTCTGTTACAGTCGAATGAGAGATAGTATTGAAATCACAATATGGTCAAGTAGAATATTTGATACATACTGCCATAATGTGTGTTTTATCAGTGAAAATGAAATGCCAAAATTACCATTCATACTAAAATCGTGGTACACACATATATACCACACTTCATACAACATCATGATATTCATTGTAACATATGTTCATTTATTTATTAAAAGTTTTTTTGCCTTTAGCTCAGTAGCCGAGAGGCCGTGAGTTATTGTGAAGGTGTTGTGTCCATCGTTGTCGTCTTTGTTAGCAGTTTCCTCAAACATTTCAAATATTATATGTAGCTTCCTTGGGACAATGTCTACAAAGTCTGTTTACAGTTTTGAGAAATTTAGATTTCTGAATTTTCCACAAATTTTTTAAATATAAAAAATTAAGCCTTTACTAATAAAGGGCCATATTTTAATGGCTTATAACATGGAAATAGTTAGAGATAGCAATATAGTATACATTACTATAGTTACTATTGAGCACTGATAAAAAGTCATATATAGACTTTCATTAAATTAGTTGAGTTCTCCTCCAGTGAAAGTACCACCCACTTCTATTGGGAGATTTGATCTCCTGCATCAAGACCACAGGACTCTAACATAGCGGCAGAACTGGACAACCTCACAAATTCAACTATTTTTGCCACTTGTCCTTGGCCATAATACAGTCTTTTCCCACAGGGAGCTGAGGCTCTCAAGTGCATTTAAACATACCAAATTTCACAGACAAATAATGCAGTCCTGCAGCCTGGGGTTTTGTAGCACTGTGGGAATTTAATACAATATTTCAGATTTAAAACAATAAATGCGCTGATCGAGGCAGTGGTTTTATAAGCCCAAAAGGCCACCTTCCTGTGAGTCCAGTGTTTCCATATGGAGTCCCATAACAGCCTCAGTTCAGCCTGTCAGTAAATGAATGAGGTTTGGCAGGATCTGGCTGAAGGACCCATAAAGTGAACACCTGATGAGTCATACCAAAACAATTCCAAAAGTGCAGCTTTATGTCATGAAAGGAGTGGGAACGCTGAAAAAGATTTTCAAACAGGAAGTGGTTAGTTGAACTGTTTTCAAAATGCCAGATTTAAAAAAAAAAAAAAATTATGTGCATCATCACCAGCATTGGTGTGATTTGTTACAGTTGAGTCATATGATTCTGTCTACAGCCCAAAAAGCATGTATTACTGTTAAGTTTTATTTTAAAGGCTGACTTTTGGTAAAAGTTGAAGAAACCCGATAGGTTCTTAGAGCACCTTCGAAACAATGGGACATTTCACAAATATAAAGGTCGATAAAAACATTAATATCAAATATGGATATGTAACAAGTCAAACAACAATATAGGCCTCATGCTTTTTTGTGTTATAGCTATGTGTCCTAGCTTTAGCATGTAAATAAAATAAACTTGGAGACAAAATGTAGTTTTTTTTACTGCAATAATCACCATAATTGTTTTATCACCCGGCCTTGCCAATGTTACAGTAAGGTCTGTTTGTAAAAGCCATCACCCATAATTCCCATCACTTTCATTATCATTAAAACATTCAGTGGGTCCTTGAGCATCTGCTTTTATCCTGATGCTCCACTCACATTCACGTTGTGTTTGTTTGTCTGTTTACATTATCGGTTGTGTAGACAGCTATAGATAGATGATTAGTATGAGACTGCTGCGACGTTGAGAATGTGAGTCATCAATGTGCTGTCAGAGTAACAGATGGCTGGTTGATGCTCTTGTGAGGTGCTCATCACTTGTCTCTTCATCTCTTGGGTAAACAACCCTCTTCATCGCTTTCATTTCTGTCTTCATAAACATGTGATTTCACATTCTCACCGCCAGTTGCATTCACACGTGGACAGTCAGTCCCGTCTATTAAAAGTCAATCTAGTTAAAAGTGTAGCCCACTCTACCTCACCCCTTCTTCTTCTTCTTCTTCTTCTTTTTTTTCTTGCCAAGCTCGTCATTTCTGACAAGGATAATCTTTCCTTCAGGGATTATGAAGCTATCCTGTAGTCATCACTTTTTGTCAGCTTAGCTCATATTAGCCAGCAACCCATGGCTTAACGGTCTGAGCTTTGTATCTCAGTTCAAAAGGAACACCGAAGGTTTGTGCCACGGTTCAGCTGTAAGTCGGTTAAACCAGCATGGTGGTCGTTCACAAACCTGGTTCCACGGTTCAAAGCCCAATCAGTAAAGATGAAGCGCCCAACTGTTGCCAGAGGTTTTCCACTAATACCTTTTTTTTTTTTTTTTTTTTTTTTTAAACGTTGAGTGGAGCTATATTGGAGCAAGCAAGACTTAGCCTCCTGCCCTTGCCACATGCTGTGGAGGAAAATGGAGGCAGAAATAGGTGCTAGTTCCATTCACATGAAGGCGGCAGTTTCTTTAAGTACTTCTTCTATTTTGAAGGTCAGGACGTACTCTAGTTGTGACTTCATTGCCGTCATGGAGTAATCAGTAACTTGACTGGTGTGTATGTACATATATATATATATATATATATATATATATATATATATATATATATATATATGCCTTTGAGTTGGAAGTCTATTAGAAAAAAAACTGAAGATAAACCCCCCCAGCCTCTGCAGAGCAGAGTTCAGAATTAGCGATTCACCGTGACACACAGCAAATGGTTTCTCAATCAAAAAAGGACATGCACCCACCAAACAAAGTGTAGAGCTGAATAAACAACTCCATCCGCCCCAGTGTTTGCTTTCGATGGGCTGCCCGACTCCCCAGCGTGACGCACAGTGACAGGCATGCAGAACATTGAGCTTTTGATTTGCGAGTCTTTCCCATTGCTCAAAAAGCCCGAAGGCTGGTTGACTGAATTAGGAGTTAGAGTGTTATCTCCCCAGTGGAGGCAGAGTGCTGATTGCCGCCCTCATTGGTAGTGAGGAGCACGTTTGTCTGGTGTAATAGCTGCCATAGAAACCACATCAGCCAAGTAATTGTTTAGGCAACCTCAGAAAATTAAGAGGACAACATTAAAATGCTTTTGCTTCTCTGAGGGTACTTTATTTTTTTTATTTTTTTTTTTTTAGCAAATGTTCAATTTGTGCTGCAGCAGTGTCACAGCGCTGGGCTCTGTGTTCTTGTGTTTATATATGTTGTTATGTGCACAATGACTTACTCTGAACAAATTGCCCCTAGTGGGATTAATAAAGTTGTTTGTATTGTATTGTAATGCATCGTATTGTACAGCAGATTGGCACTTTTGGACCAAAGGGTTACTGGATCTGGTTTTTTTTTTTATTTTTAAGTGAATCCACAAGAGAGAGAACAGAAAAAACAACATGGTTTCACATGCAGTCCACCGAATACAGGATATATAGCAATGTAAATGCGTCACTAAATGCCACTTGGTTCCAGTACTGTCCCTCTAATTTACAGTAGCCAGCCAATAAAAGCTATAAAATGCTGCAAACCATCACATTATTTCTGTACTACTGGGTAAACCAGGCACTTAATTGCCATGTGGAAGTGGGGTTCTCAGCCCTCAGAAAGCTTGAAAATGGAAATTCACCCCCCAACCCCCATTTACTGTAGTAGATTACACATGCTGTCATCACACAGAGACTCTGTTCCCCTGATTATGGATACACGTAAAGTTTCAGATTTCCTGTAATTCTCATGTATATGCATTTTCGTACTTAAAATGAACATTTGTCCCCAAAAAATTAAAACCTTGCAAAGATTAATGAACAGTACTTCATGTGTCAAGTGTCAGTGAATGCAATATCCACAAGTGCAGTTCACAAAAAAATGTTAAAATGTTGATTTTATAAAAAATGACAATGATTTGCCCATACCAAACCCAAAAGCAGTGTTGTGTTTAAAAAGGACCAATGAACATAATAGAAATATAAAATAGTGTGATAGAAATATAATGTAATTACCTTAAATGACTGAATATGGGAGTCTTATATTATGTTTAAAGCTGAACTATGTAGATTTAATTCAGGAGTTTCATCGCCAACAAGGACCGGGCTTAAAAAAATTACAAATGTCACAATATAATTTTTTCTTACCATAAATATCATAGCGATATATGTTTTTATTTTGTTTTTAAGGTGCATTTTGTTTACATTGTCACCTAAAATGCTTCAGAGTTTGTATGTACGTAATTTGAGCTCTCACTTTTTTTTTTTTTTTTTTTTTATCAGTACAAGAGTTCCAAAGTATTGGTCTTATTCTAACCATAAATAACCATTTTAATCCATAATTACCTGTCATGCAGAATGTTATTTTATACTGGTGTGAATGGGAAGCTGTAGCTGTGACACGTGTCCCAATACTTTTGTCCATAGAGTCAATGTCATGCATCTAGGTGCTTTTCTAGGTCTGCAGTAGTTGCAACCAGAAACACTGTCATTATTTATTCAAGTTTTCTTTAGATTTATCCCCATTTTCTTCCACCAACTAGTAATTTATGTATTTTCTCACAAAATAAGACCTTTTTTTCCTACATCCACAATCATCGCAATTACCTGTTGGTACGTAATACTGGAAGTATCTGTAGTAGAAATGCACTGATGTCAGATGGTTCTCAGCCCGATCAGCCATGACCAATGACATGTAGATCATCTGATTCTATGTGGGTAGATCACGCATGACCCGTGTGTCCATGCATATGTTGACAGTGTCACAGTAATGTCACAGCCAAACACATAGAAGATAAACAACACATAATAGCAATGCTTCTCCTAGTGTAATGAATGCTTCTGTTACTTCTACAGTGTTTACATAGCACGGTATACATGTTAAACTCATTTATTTTATGTAGATATACTATAAATTCCGTCCGTTCCTCTTAGATTTACATACACTATTCACCCAATTCTTTTCAGATTTCACCCATATTCTTTAGCACTAGGAGAGGTGCCATGTACACTTTGATGGCTGAATTAAAATGTTTGGATTTTTTTTTTTTTCTCAGACACTATTCACCCAATTCTTTTAAAATTTCACACATGTTCTTTACATCTCAATTTTTAAATTTTTACCAATTTTTGGATAGGCAGGGTATCAGTGAGCAGCAGGGGCAAAGTGTTATGCAACTGGGTGAGGGTATTAGTAAGCTCCACCTTCTTTTTCACTTTTCTTTGCCTTTGTTGGTGCAGATAATAATACTGAGGGATATTCTACAATTAACCAGGATTGGCCAAGGACAATGAAATCCGTGAATAGTGAGTGTCAGTGTTAAAATAATAGTATATTTGTCTGTCACTTCATTTTTCATTATAGATTAACAATAATTAGGTTTTTAAAGATTTTAAGGTGGTTGTACTGGTGAATGTCAGAGGTCAGAGACCCCTGTATTCCCGTCCTGGGTCACGCTTACTATGTGGTATCAGCAGTCAGCTCATTGGCCCATATTTCCTCTGCCTCGTGGCCAGTACTGACAAACCCTGATGTACTTGTCACTGCCCTTCATGAGAGCCAGTGACATGGAAAATGGAATGAGTGATGTTATCTTTAATGAACAGTGTAATTGGCATTGCTATACTGACAATCCCGTCTCATGTTCCCAGGGTGTTACGGCGTCGACGGCGAGAGCGACTCCATCATGAGCTCCGCCTCAGAGAATTCTACAGAGCCTTGGTTCTGCGACGCCTGTAAGAACGGGGTGTCTCCCAGCTGTGAGCTCTGCCCCAACCAGGACGGGATCTTCAAAGAGACCGATGCTGGGAGGTGGGATACAGCATCACACTGACCCAGTGGTCAGCTGCCATTTACCAGAGGCAGCCAGTGGAACGTGTTCAGAAACAAATAACGCCTAATGACCTTAGCTGGTGGAAATGCTGCGGACAGCCAAAGGCTATCTAAATTGTACATTTATTCAGTACTGGAGAGAAAAGGAAGTTGGATTAAGGAGGAGAGAGAGAAGCACTGGAGGAATGAGGGAGGGGGATGGAGAGAAGAGGAGAGATAGAGGAAGAAAAGGAGTGAGAGAAAAGAGTGTGTTATGTGAAGCGTGGAGACTTCAGCCACGTTATCGCTGATAGTGCTTCTCAGCCAGGCTGCACCCAAATTTACTACTTCACTAGAGCATGAAAAACACAGCAAATTAAACTGTGAAGCGGTTGCTTGCTAGAGATGGATATCTTTATATTGGACTTCGGATTCTCTTCCCTAAAGTCCGCATTTGAAATTGTGTCACACCAAACTGTAGCCAGTCTGGGGCTACATAAATCTATGAATCCATTTCTTTTTGAAGTGTCTGAGCAACTCACTGCAGCCAGTTTCATGATATTAAGTTTCTTATTGTCTGGAGTAATTCAGCACACTAAATGCAGAAGTAACCACAGCCATAGATTGTAATCAGCTTTATGGAGTTCCCTGAAATCAGCATGCAGAAATCAATACATTATAAATGTCATGTCTTTAAAACTGCTTTTAATCTTGACAGTTTTCCAGCTCCTGATTTTCATTCTGATGTATAATAGTTTGTTTAAGTAAAACCACTTTAATTTTTGCTCTTTAATGTTTTCAGATG
Organism: Sphaeramia orbicularis; assembly: GCF_902148855.1. Classification (NCBI taxonomy): domain Eukaryota; kingdom Metazoa; phylum Chordata; class Actinopteri; order Kurtiformes; family Apogonidae; genus Sphaeramia; species Sphaeramia orbicularis. The sequence continues at coordinate 18,997,788 of NC_043967.1, forward strand.
GGTGCATGTGGTGTGTGCACTTTATGTTCCCGGAGTTGCATTCGGAGACATCGATAAGCTACGACCAGTGACGCTCACAGAGATGAACTATTCAAAATACGGAGCGAAGGCAAGAGCTCTTACATATGATGCGGTTTGGCTTTAAAGTGATGTAGACTTCAATGACAAACTTAACTATACATGTATGTACATGTCGCATAGACACATCTGGATCTGGTCAAGCAAAAGTGAACATCAATATGAAGAAGTAAATTTGCACACATCATTTATCAAGTGGGCTCATTTTTTAGCAAAAAATTTGTATTTTATGGAAGTGTTATCCTTTTTAAAATTCCACTTGTAGAAAAAAAATATTACAGCCAATTTTATTGATTGTACTTTTCACACCATAGCCATAACTCGAATTTGACATAAAAAAAATTATATCTAAAATTTTTAAAATGTATTCAGTCTGTTGATGATATAGATGATTGTTAAGTTTCAAGTATTAGATTTTCACTATTTTGTGAATACTGTTGATATTTATGAGTTTAAACATTTGTGAGTTGCTTAAAAGGCCCTGTCCACATGTTACCACAAAAATACCAATTTTCAAGTTGCTATAATTCAGATATTTGAGTGGAACTTTCAGAAAGTAATGATCTTTTGATACATTTTGGTTGATGCATACAATGGTAAAGAATCATCCATGTGTTACTATGGCAACCTGTTCATGTGTTACCACATTCTTATGTTAATAAAACAGAGACTTTTTAATATTTTACTCCAAAATGTATTTTCAGTATAGCTGAACATATAATCTAAAAAGTTTTGTCCTACTAGATATCAGTATCTATTGAGAACCGCATGTTTTGAATGTTTGCGTACAGCTTAAAAGATTGATGTCCGTTTCAAGTCCACATGTTACCGAGCAATAAATTGACATTTTTCACCTTATTGTCATCACTGTTAGCATATTTTAGAGACCTCAAAGTCAACATGGAGTCCACAGATAATGATTTAACTGTAGAAAAGGCACGTCTTTTAAATCAAAAATACAAATGTGTTCACTTAAAACTGACACAATAATGAAATTGTTGCTTACGATTAGCTGTCATGTATATAATTGCAATTATCTGTCTAACTGTCGATTTTATGCCACTAGTATAATACAGCACACCTAATGAAGAAGAGACATTCATTGTTATTAAACACTGAAATAACCTTGGCTTTTTCAGCATAAAATGCGCAGAGCTGATGTGACATAACCATCTTAAATATACAAAGCCTGTTATTACTTAACTATTATTATAACTGAAATTACAGCTACAAATAGAGGTTAAGCACCGCAAAATCAAAGGGAAGCAACAAAAAGATGTCCTCTATTAGTTTCATCCAGCTGTTTTTATAAAAGAGTGGAGACAATTACCAATAAAAAGGGAACTATATAATAATAGCAATAGGCCTATTCACTTCCACTTAAAATATGCTATAGAATGTAATCTGAAATGTACTGTTAGCGGAGAATGGATCTGAAGTGGAAGCGGTAGATGTCAGCTGAATGATAATCACTGCATAAAACTGTTGCTTCAGGTCTGAAAAAGAAACAACTATTTGAAGTGTAAAGACGAACTGTCATCCAAAGACTTAGATGAAAGGCGTCTAAACACTTAACTATTAACCAATAAAGCTGTCATAAACTGAATTTGGATAAGGAGTTGCACAACCTTGAAATCCTTTTAAATAAAGATTATTGAGATAGCCCTAGTTCACAGCAAATTCAAAGCAAAAATGCTAATGACTAAATGAACGGGTAGATTAAAAACTTGTAATAAAACTCAAATATCGTCACCAAGAACAAGAAAATTAAGGCAAACATTTGATAAATTCAGGACTCCGTACGACGTCTTACGTGCTGTTTGCAACAGTTAATTGATGCTGTATGCAAGTGTCAGAGCTGTAAAACAACAAAATTCAAAACAATATTCTTTTTGTATTTAGAATCTCAGTCAAAAAGGAAGTAATGACAACATATGGTAGTGACTTATTTTTTTTTTTTTTATTGTTTCTTCTTGTGTTTGGCAAAACTCAGTTTCAAGACCCAGTTCAACATGACATCATGTTAAACCTTAAAAGTGTCACATCTTCCCACATTTAAACCAGTTTATCTTAATAAATTCAAATAAATCGATGCATTGCCATACTGTGTGATGTTGCCTAAGCTGAGCCAGCAACAGCCGATGCAACAACGTCATTATATCAAGAAAACAAAGTACCTGTTGATACAACAGTGTGGTCACTGTCCCATTTGTATCCCCATGACCTGCAGGAGTGCAGTTTCTGCGAGGACGCCCGCTTTGCCAGGACTGGTGTGTGCATCAGCTGTGATGCAGGGATGTGTCGCTCCTACTTCCATGTCACCTGTGCACAGAGGGAGGGCCTTCTGTCTGAGGCTGCAGCAGAAGAGGTAGGGGGAGAAACCTGCGCATTCACATCCCACTGATATACTTTCATGTCACTTCTCTTTGTTTTGTTTCTTTGTTTACTGATTTTTTGCAGTTAATGTACAACGTAAATTGCTATATACAAATCCAGAACAGTATAGTCAACTGTGCAAAAAGGGATTCCATCACCAGGTAAAAGCGCTGATGCCATATTCTGAAACACCTACAGTGTAATGGTTCTTGGTGGCCGTCAGCCAGAAAAATGTCTTTCTTTGTTATTTTTCTTCTTTGGACAGAGAGGGAAATGGATGGGACTATGTTGTAAAAGGTTAATGTGGCAAAAAACTGCAGAAGATAACATTCCAGCTCCTTACTAATGACTAACCACTGTATTCATGTGTTTCCTGTTTCCTCAGGATATTGCTGATCCTTTTTTTGCGTACTGTAAACAGCATGCAGACCGCTTTGACAGAAAGTGGAAAAGAAAGAATTATTTGGCATTACAGTCCTACTGTAAGGTCTCTCTGCAGGAGAGAGAGAAACAGCTTACTCCTGAAGCTCAGGTAAGGGCCCATCCATATTCATATTAACTGGAAAAAAAAAGCAAATATCAGAGAATATATCTGTGTGTGCATGTCCATATGTGACTGTGGCTTTTATATTATGAAAGGAAATATAAAAATGTACCAGCCAACTGAAAGAGTTTCAATAACTTTATTTCACACCATGTGCTCATCTGACAGAAACAGAAGGCGATGTAAATGTAGAAAGGTTATTTTAGCTGGTGTTGTCACCTGGGGAGATTCTTCAATTAAGAAGACTAATAAGGCATATTCATACACTTGGTGGCTTGTTCAATACAGAATTGGAGGTTTTAACTGGTTTTAACTTCACTCTTGTTTTGTCATATCATTAGCCTCATAGCATAATTGCCCAAGTCACTTTTTTGGCCAAATTATGATATTTACATAACTTTACTCACCTAACACTGCTGCTTCATTTTATGCAGATATCATAATTTCACCAAAAATATGACTTTGGCAGTTATGCCATGTGGCTAACGATATGTTTAGTGGAAAAGTTTGTATTCATCAATCTGTAATAAAACTAAACCAACATTGAACATGTAATGCAGACTGTGCAGAATGTGCTGGAGTGAAATAAACTAGTGTACCGTTTCCACTCAATCATAAAATAGCTGCTTCTAGATGTAATACAGTAAAATGATTCCTGTCAACATTATTTCCATCTAATATGGCTGAGTGCACATTAAATGAGGCCTGGGTTGAGAACAGTGCATTCAGTGCTTGGTTGAAGTCTGTTGAATAGAACAAAAGTGGACGTTGCACCTTTGTCAGATGATTAAGAACTTTTTGACATTAGAGTCAAGTGACCATAAAAAGCCACCAGCAAATACCTACCATTACCCAGTACTGTTCTGTATTCATGAGTGAGGAATGTACTGAATTAAATTGGACTCATAACAGTTGTAAAAGTCTTGAACAGTCTTAAAAATCCCATGGAACTCTGCAAAATGCTTGTGTGTGTTACACTTGCAGGCCCGGATCACCACTCGGCTGCAGCAGTACCGGGCCAAAGCGGAGCTGTCCAGGAACACCCGACCTCAGGCGTGGGTGCCCCGGGAGAAGCTACCACGACCTCTGACCTCCAGTGCCTCAGCCATCAGGAAGCTGATGAGGAAGGCTGAACTGATGGGCATCAGCACTGACATTTTCCCAGTGGACACATCTGACGCCAACGCCAGTTTGGATGGACGCAGGAAACACAAGCAACCCGCCCTCACAGCTGACTTTGTCAATTACTACCTGGGTAAGTAAGGGGATTACTTTCTTTTCTGGTGTAGGTTGTAGATATCTATGCTTTGACACTTACTTTGAAAAAATAAACCCATCTTGGATCTTAAGAAGGTTCCCAGTAGAATTTCAAATTGCAAATGTAAGAAATGGGAGTGAGACAAAAAAAATTTGCGTTAGCAATTTATTGAAAACAACAATTAAACTGAAATAGGCTGTTCATCAGCTGATCAAAAGTTTAAGACCACAGCCTTTAAAAGCCAAAATCTACGTAAACATATGGATTCAATGTAGTTTTGTGTCAGGTATTCACACTGTCATGACCTCCTGATGGCAAAGGCAAAAAAGCTTTCTCTCTTTGAACGTGGTCGGATTGTTGAGCTGATTTCTTCTTTTTGCATTTTGAAATTCTACTTAGAACCTTCTTATGATCTAACAGTGCAAAATGTAAATTCTTGCAATTTTTCAATGGGTCTTAAAATTTTGATCAGGAGTATATAAGAGTGTCTGTACAGAATCCACACTCGGTGACCCTTCATCAATAGGCAGATTGAGCAGCACATTGTACAATGTCAACTGTTTGCAAATGTAACATTTGTGCATAGAGTATTCTGTGAAAGTCACTGGCTGTTTGCCAACAAGCAACAATTATCCTGACAACATCATATAGACAAGCATTAATCAGTTACTTTCATGCCAGTGAGCATCTGTTAAAACTGGGACTGCGGAATACTTTACATTTCTGCGTTGACTGAACACTTTCAGCCTATTGTACATGTTCTATGCCCTATAACAGTGTGAAATAATATATGCCCCCCCTCCATTATTCCCCACATCTTGACTGCCCTCTGAAGCAGGGGCGTCAAACTAATTTTAGTCCAGGGGTCACATGCAGCCAAATATAATCTGAAGTGGGCCAAACCAGTAAAATAATAGCATAATAACCTATGAATAATGATAACTCCAAGCTTTTCAATATGTTTTAGAGTGAAAAAAGTAAAATTACATGATGAAAATGTTTACATCGACAAACTGTCCTTTCAAAAATATGAATAACATGGATAACCTGAAGTTTCTTAAGTAGAATATTAACAATTTTAACAATACTATACCTCAGTTAATCATTTATACACATACAGTGGAACTTATAGATCACAGTGGATGTACAAATAACTGGCAGAATATTGTGATAATTACACTTATTTTGTTTTCAGACATTTCAGATTGTAAATGGTTTTCATGTTTTTACACTAAAACAAAGAGGAGTTATCATTATAGGTTATGTTATTGTTGGGTTTTATGTGACCCTGAACTAAAATGATTTTGACACCCAGGATTGTTCATGTTTTCAGTGAAAATTTTGAATTTCACACATTCATCCCACAGGCCAGATTGGACCCTTTGGCAGGCCAGTTTTGGCCCACGGGCTGTATGTTTGACGCCCCTACTTTAAAGGAAGAGGAAGTGGACATAATTTAGTTTTTGTTCTGAGGAAAAATGCATTTTCCGTCCCCTATTACTGGTAAATATGACACCATGTAAGCTCTTCTTAAAATAATAATAATAATAATAATAATAATAATAATAATAATAATAATAATAATGGATTAGATTTCTATAGCGCTTTTCAAGGCACCCAAAGCATTTTACATTATTGAGCCATTTTTCATTCACTCTCACGTTTACATTCTGGCTCCCAATTCACACCAAACGGCCCCTCTGACCACCACCAAACATTCACACGTATTCATACACCAGTGTGAGTGACACTGGAGGCAAGGTGGGTGACAACGCATGACTAGGACAGAGCGGGATTCAAACTGCCAACCCTTTGGTTATTGGACAACCTGCTTGTACCTCCTGGGGCGCCCCCAAAATACCAAAGCCATAAATCTGTGTCACAGATGGCATAAATGAAAACAACTTTGCCCACTTAAAATTGTTGTTTGTCAGCTCACCTAGAGTATATCTGATATGCATCTGAAGTATTGATAAAAATGTTTTTGCAATTTTAGCATCAGAAGCTGGTCTTTCCAACACTGAAGATCCAACAGGAATTCTATTTACTCTTGAATGTGACTTTTAGTGATTTTACCTGAAGTGATTTAGCATTTGTCTGCATGTTGTAAAAATATGTTGGCGCGAAAACATTTCTTCTCCACAAGTGAAAGATTATGCTGGCAGATGTGGCGAAGACGCTGTGCTAGTAACCTTGAGAGCATACTCCATTAGCCTGAGGCAGAGGGCCTATCTGCCATCAGCACACTCTCTCATGTGCTTTTTCCTGTACATAGATTGTGATCGTGCTATTGATTTTTGTCCCATTGATATTCAGAGCGGAACATGCGAATGATCCAGATCCAGGACAACATCTCCGAGCAGAAGAACTTAAAAGACAAGCTGGAGAGCGAGCAAGAAAAACTGCACGTGGAGTACAACAAGGTTAGCAGAAGCATCCACAGCCACAGAAAGCTGGGTCAAGTCTGGGCTATTTCATCAAATATATTAAAGAAACTACTGACCGTGCAACAAACTTCTTACCTGCTCCAAACTTTAAATTACATAAGGCAGCTACATAAGTGCTACTTTTTTAATGCACATTTGTAGATGACATGTCAGGTGTACTGTGCTAATTTTCATTGTGATAGACAAGGATCTGAATATATCTGCTCTAAATATTAAAAAAACAAGCCCTTATTTCACCATTTTATTGAACAAAATACAACTGCTGGTGACCATCTTTATTTTTGCAAGTATTTAAAAAATGTAAAATTGTAACCACTTTATGGCACCATGAGAGAGAGCTAGAGGAACTCATTCAGAGGCAAACATATGTCTATTAGAACCAAATTTCATGGCATCCATTTAGCAGTTTAGAGGATTCCAGGGGCTTTAGAATCCATCTTCTGTGGAACATTAATGTCTGTATGAATGATTTCTGTGTGGTTGTTGCCAGTTTTTTTCCATAATTATTGACTGTTTGAGTTTGTGCAATAGTGGACACACATTTCCACTTTTTTCCTGGACCACAAGGCCAAAAACAAAACAAAACAGTGCTACAGAAAGTGCACTTTAGATCAGGGGTATCAAACCCGCAGGCCAAAACCAGGCTGTCAAATGGTCCAAATAACAGTCAACAGTGTTCAGTGGTCACATAGAAGTCAGTATGATATCAAGTAAAATAATAGCAAAATAACCTATTAAGGATGACAACTCAAATTTCCTCCTTGGTTTAATGTAATGGTGTAATGGAAATCTACATTAGGGATGTAAACAATTAATCGACTAACGATTAATTGTCGGTAAGAATTTGCTCGATTAAATTATCAATTGTCGGTTAATTGCCCTTGTCTACCTGTCCACGCCTGTCCGAAGGCTGCCAGTTTGTCCGCACTGCGACGCCACGGTTGGGATAGCCGGTCATTGAACCGGATCTTGGCGTTGATGAGTTAGAATGTCTTTATGGACATGGTGGAGCCAAAAACAGACCGGCCCATCTGTGTGTGAGAGTGGTACACCCCAGACTAAATATACGCACAAATGCGGGATTGGTGTCAGATCGTTTTCCCTGAAGGTTTGTCTAGTCCACGGTCAGTGAGACAGAAGTTAAAAACATCCTCCAGGCTCCTGATCCGGGCCACAGGTATGTAAAGCATTTGCGAAGCTTCAGGAGGTGGGGAAAAGATAAATGAGCGAAAAGTTTCACTTTCACTTCTGCGGGGGCACAGACTGTACCGCCCTGCCCCCCCCGTAGTATTAGAAGTAGCGCAGAAAGTGACACACGCATGCGCGCGGTTACCAACCAACACGCATGCATCCCCCGGCCGTACTGTGGACATGCGAGTACCACGACCCCCCCACCCCACCCCCAAACGAAACACACGTGTGTGTACCCCCCCCACGGGCGAAACGCACTCGCATGCACCCCCCGTTACACACCACCACATCAACAGATGAATTCCACAGGAAACACTGACTGTATCCAATGGTTCAATAAATCAGTCATTAAGGAATATGACAGTTTTATCATGAAGTGTATGAACAGTATTTAGCTTTTATTTGTATAGACTGTATTGAAAAAGAAATTCAGGTTCTTAGGAAAATCGCCGCTTATCAATAAATTGTTAATCGATCGATAAGGTCAACCAACTAACGATTAATGAATTAATAATTTGCATCCCTAATCTACATCATTTAATTTTGTAGATTTGTATGTATATAAATTGCTGAAACTATCCTTTAGCATCATTTCTAGGGAGTCCATGTTCGTTTCTTGTTGCAGGTGTTTTCAGTTTTACAAACCTAGTTGCTGTTTTATCAAGTCATTGTTTGAAGACTACACATTTTGGGTTTTGTACCATATTTTGCACAGGCTTAACTGAAAAACATGTTTACATAATCCATGTAATCTGTTATATTGATGTAATTTTCTGTATGATGATAATAATGTGTTCCACACTTTACCTGTACACTTAGTACAGTAGTACTTTCTATGTCTTTCCAATTATATATTAAAAAACATTTATATTATACTTATACCATACTACAGTAAACTATACATATTATGATAAAACTGAAGCAGTTGCAGGTCTCCTTCGACTGCCTTTTTCTCGCCACCCCTCAATCATGTGACCTCAGTGAAGAGGCTGCTGCTCCATCTGTCAACATGAGGAAGGGAATGCAATGGCAGAGTAAAAGTCACAAGAGTTAATGTTGCGTTCAGTCTTCTGCCGTGCGTGTTAAGCGTTATTAATGGGGTGTGTGTTGCTAATTGCACTGCTTGACTTGCTTTTACATGGCTGCGGCCTTGGAGAAAACACCAGTGGAGGAATGTCATTACCAGTCTGGCTCTGATGGGTACAGTAGCCCAGTATGAAGTCTTACAGGCCACCTGAAGTTTTAATACCAGGCACTTAAAGTCATTGGTACAGAGGGTGTTGAAAGGGGTAGTCATTTGTTACCAAACAAATCCGTTTTTCCCTGAAACACACAAAAAAGTGAGACTAAAGAAAGAGTGCAACATAATTATCTATGACTATCCTGATCACCTATCTGTTTATATCTGTAAATTATATTCTCTTTCATCTATATACGTCTATTTGTTTTTATTAGTGGTTTTCATATTTTGAGATCCAGGTTGGGTTGGTGTGGGGGTCACCATTGGTTCTGGGGGGTGGGGTTTATACTTTGTGTGTCACAGAATCTTATGTCATAAAATGTGAATTTCTTTCTTTTTTTGTATTGTACTTTTGAAGATGCACAATGAAAATAAATTTTAAAATGATCCAAAAAAAAAAGTGAGACTAAAAATGACCGTCAGTGTAAAATGTGTATGTACATAAATAAAAAAAATTGTGTGTCTTAAAGTCTCTGCTCTCCTTCTGTAGCTCTGTGAATCCCTGGAGGAGCTGCTGAATGTCAACGGGGATCTGCGTAGTGAAGGCCAGACCATGTGGACTCTGCTGGGGGGCATCGTGGGCCAGGTAAACCCAGCACCTCTACCACCTCCTCACACACAGCTGTATTCCTCCTGTTCCCTCCAGTCATCCTGCTCTCCATGCATTAGCTGTTGAGAAAGTTTGCGGAACATTCCTGTTTATAAGGCTCCTTTTTTAGCGTAACAGTGAATTGTGATGGAGGGTTATTCAAATTGTTAGCAGCGAGCCACATGGCCAGCACTGGACTCACACCGCCCTCTGGAACAGCACGGCTGTTTATAAAAGTCCTTTCATTTTGCTCTAACTGATTGACCTGTCATTTGCCATGAAGTCAGACCTGACTGTGTAGGTAAAAGCTGTCTCCTGCTTTGCGTTTCTATAGCAACCAATTGCTGAGATGTGCCACAATCTGTGATGGGTTATTTAATGAATTTCAAATGCAGTCTGCCGAAATAGGTTGAGATGCACTTTTTTAGATAACAGACATTTGTGTTTACATTTAAAGTCATCTTAAGAATTTACATTTTTTACTGTTAACATTTTTTTAATGAGTTGAAAAGCATGTGTCATGGAACATTTTGAAGCCCTTGGGCCTTCTAAAATCAGACGTAAAAACCGTATCACTGTAGTTAACTCATGTTTTTTCCAGTGCTTTCAACAGTGTCTCAGCAGATGGCTTTCACTTATCGTGAAGATTTATCAAATGACCGACTTATGCCTCAGCAAGTGAGCTTTCTACATAACACCTGAGTAAATGTAGTCTGTGGACGGCCACACACTCTGATGTAGGCTTCTTTTTGAGGAGGTGAAAACTTGTGAAACTGCTTCGATGTATTAACAATCTTCGATCCGATCTTCAGACGCAGTGGTTATTGCTCTGTAGATTTCTGGAGTCTGAGTGTATTCTGGCCATTTTTGAATACTTTTGATTTTACCTTCATATCTCTCATCCAAAAACTATTTACCTTGCCTTATTTGGTCTCATTCTTGTCAGCACAACCCCACCTGTGTGACTGTACAGTTGTTTTTTTCATTTGACCTGTTGTATTAACACACTAAACCTAAAATCACACAAAAGTCATAAAATCTCAGTTGGAAAAAAATTACATTTTTTACTGTTTTTCACCAAAAACATGTTGAACAAGCCATTTTCATAACTTAGAATGAACATATACATTGCAAACTTGAAAACAATAATTACAAATTTAGCAAATAACAAAGTTATATAGAACTGTAAACACGAAAATGCAGGCAATGCTGCAGGTATTCTTTAGGAAAGCTATATACAACTATTTTCAATCTGGTGTCACAATATGATGAACAAACATGTTCAATGAACCATTTTTACAACTCAGAAAATGCTAAATATGCACAAATCTTTGTTTGATAATCCTATTGCTTTCTCTTTTCCATCGCTGTTACTTCCACAACTTTTCTGATTGGTCTATATGATGCACTTTTCCATCCATAGAAACATGGTGACTTGTTTTTTTTTTTGTTTTTCATGCACGCACTTCCCTTAGAAGCCTGTTTTTACCGTCTCTTCCTGTGCCAAACGTGATGAAACTATTGCTGAAAATTTGTTTTTTATTGTTATTTTTATTATATTTATTATATTTCTTCTTTCAACACAATTGACTTCACAGTGTTAGTTCAACATCTGCACTTTTCACACAAGTTAAACCAGACTCAGCGAGCTTTCATCTTGCTGCTACGTCATCTTGAATCGGTTGTGTGATTAGGATGCGCTGATGCGTTCAGGGACTCCCAAGGGTTAAAAGACCCTTTTCTTCATCAGACTGAGTTTGTTAAATCAGGTGGGTTATGCTTGGTTTATACAAAATTGACTCTTTAGGTTTTGACAGACTGTGTTTTCTGCCAGAAGCAGAAAAAAATACTAAAAACTGAAATCTCTGCGCAATTATCCACCTGATTTGTTAGACTTCTTGAAGCTTTAAATCACATCTAATCTTCACATAACCTAGAGGGAAAATATTACAGACAGAGGACAAGCGTTGTCAATTTTGTGTTTCATCACCTACCCTGAAAGAGAATTGCAGAATAATCATTTGAAGGTCAGTATGATTAAGAAGAATACTCAGAGCAAGCAAACCACATTTCACATTTCATTCAGTCACTGAACTATCATTTTACAACTGACTTTTTACATTGTGAATCTGTCCTTTAAGGCTTTAAATGTTGCAAGATGGAAACATTACTGCAATAGGATTAGCTGTCTCTAATGACTCCATCAGGATAGCGTTTTCTCTGTCACTGTCCAGGTGCTTCTGTCTTTTGTTACTCGTGGTATTTGTAGTGTATATACTATATAAGTGTCAGATCAGGACCTTAAAGAATCCAGGGTGCAGCTAACTGACCCTGTACTTAATGATATTATATCCACTGGGCTGCATTAGACAGCGTAATGATTCCTTTAAAGTTTTATGTACATAAGTACCAACTAAATGTATTAAAAGCCTCATTAAAAGCCTAGTAGTTGAGGGTATGAGCTGTGTAGATAAATGGTCGTGATGTTAATACGGTGGAAAGGCAGCAGAATGGACAGGATAGAAGCAGAGCAGCAGTGAATCTGCAATGACCACCATAAATCACCTAATTATGAACATGCACGCTTTAAGTAGCAACATCAGTCACAGCACTGCATGCTTTTGTGTCATCTATCTGCCACATTTTCATCTCCTATTTGTCATTCCCCCGGTGCATTTGCAGAAATTATTGATGTCCCTTACTGGGACACTCATCCCTCTTCCAGTCCGCCGTCAGTGCTTTTGTTCCTGATGCTCCTGAAAGTTTACCACACCTGGCAACTCCACGAAAACCGTCAAAGACATTTTCCAGTATTTTGATAAAGGTTATGAATAATAAGAGATTCAGGTCATTATTTCAGTGATTTGTCAGGAACAATTCTCCATATAGGTGGTATCATATCATTTTGCCTTTATTTATACTGATAACTACATCATCAACCAATATCACAAGCATTTACAACAATAGTGATATAAGTTATGTGATTAAAAACAATTATAGCAATTAAAATACGTAATGATGGACACCTTTGACCTACACTGGAATCTAAGGGAAAACATTAACATCCTGACTTCGCTGTTATAGCCTGTTAAATAAATATCAGTGATGTAAAGTCAAAGTAAAGCCACATATTGTTTGTATTTTTGTGTCTGTGCATGTCAGAGATACAAAATGTGCTTTCTACATGTTAATTTATACAATATTTTGCAACTACAGTCAGGCTAAAGTAAAGATAATAATTTTATTTATATAGAAGATTTGAGTTTAGTTAAAAAGTACCTTACGATTAAAACACAATAAAATAAACTCTAGAAGTTAAGACAAAAGCTGAAGATCTTTTAAATAATTGCCACAAATATTAACCATTAAGGCAACATGATAATAGTGAGATGACCACATTCTGTCTCTTTAAGAGGAAGGAACATATGTAAATGACATGTTTTCTCTTCCTTTGGAGGTTGTGAAGATTTTCTGGATTTATGAAACACCAACTTTAATTAATCAACCAGATTAAAAACTCAGTGGGCATAGTTTGACATTTACAACCAGGTCAGCTGGTCTGCTTCATCAAGACAATGTGGGTGTGGTTCGAATTGACTGACAGCTGAAATGAAAGGAAACCATCCCCCGCCCTAATGAGACCCAACATTATTAAACATGGTTGATGCGTTAAAATATGTGATATTGTTAAAAGCAAAACTGACACAAAAAAGAAAGAAAGAAATATTCCTGTCAGAGTTACTACTGTCCTTAAATGTTTATTTATTTATTTTTTTCATTAGTTCTTTCAGTTTGGTTTTTGATGTAGTTTAATGAATGCATAAGTACCCAGTTTAGTGTCCTTTTGAGGAATTGACCAGCCCATAATTATGAGAAAAGCCTCATAAGAAAAGAAAAGATTCATAATAGATTGAGTAGGATACAAGATATGACTTCAAAACCATTTATTAAAGACTTATTGAAGGTCTCATATTGTTGTTTTAGTCGCAAATGTAATCCGTTAATATTGGGGAAAAACAAAAACAGTTGATTTTTTATTTATTTTGCCTGCATTTTATTTTGTGTTGTTTGCATTTAGTTTGTGCGTAGCTGTTTTCAAATCATCCGACTCTCATTATTTTCCTTCATTGAATATGGTTCAACTCTTAGCCCCGGAGGAGCTGCCTGTAATGTATGGATGAGTTTCCCAGAGGACACAGGACTGTGGCAGGAAGCCAGACAGCTTAAAGCCTGCCTGTGTACCTGACTGTCTACTTATAATCTCTATGTTTAAACTTCTTCATCTATCTGTCTGATAAAGCATGTTAACAATGTTGAAGCTGCTCCATATCAGCAGCAGAGACTCTCGGTAGTGGCCCGGTGCGAGCAGACGGCAGTTCACATTGGGCAGATAGCCCCAGCGGCCCCTTGTGCTTTGGTCACCCTGCCCTCCATCTATCAGGCCTCCCTGCGGGGACCTTCCCTCGGCGCCGCAGGCTGAGCGAGCGCGCTCAGATTAGAGCTTCCTCAGGGAAAACCTTGTCTGTTTAGTGACAGACCGAGTCCCTACGAGATAAGTTTTCTAATTAACCTGCGTGGCAGCAATGCACCTGAGATGCTGGGGGAGAATAAACTGGCTATCTGCTGCTGCTTTTCACCTGCCACATACAACCGGCTCCCTTTGCCTTACCTCAACTGCCTCTCACAACTCCAACTTTTTTAGCTCTAACATTTCATTTGGTCTGTCCCAGCTCTCAGGCTACAAAAGGTACATGCTCAACAAAGTGTTACTATTTGCGGTATCACATCCCTACAAAGAGAGGAGTCACTTATCTTTTTGGGATGAAACTAAAGTGAATTAATTTACTTTAAGACAAAGAGTTCAGCTACACAATGGATGACAAATTGCTCTTTTAGCTATGACATGAAGTTTCCTAAATCCTCTCTGTTCTGTCACTCGTCTTTGCATTTTCTTACCAAAGTGGAAGAAGACTTTTATTACTTTGAGCCAAACATTTTTTCCCCCATAATGAACAGAATCATGTGACATCAATCTTATTGGATCAATCCTCGGAAATTACAAAGAATCTATTTTCTAACTTACCTCTCCAGGTATTTAGCAGTGCAGATAGCTTTTGTTCAGATTTTCCAGGTTTATTGACATCCATCACTGGGATTTCAGCGTTCAACCCAATACAAGTGATTTAAATGAAGAGTAGCAAAATTACACATTGATGTGTTGGATGAACGCTGGCTCTTATAAACACACAAAGACTGGCTGTTTTCTTAGTGTTTCTTTAACTCCTGCAAAAGTGCAAACTAAATGTTTTATATCTAACCAAAACTTACCTTCCTACTTTGAGTCAGAAATTAAAGATGGAAAGTCACAGTAGCAGATTTTTTTTCCTATGATACTAAAACATTTGTGAATCATTGCCAATATTGAAATAGTTGTTACAGCAGCTTTAAAGGTGTATTATTTCCACATTGAAAAATCTACAAACAACTGCAACTTTCGTGCGTTATACATTTTATTGACCTCTATACTGACATAATGTGACATGTTTCAAACAATGAACAAATTTAGAGAAATATGTAATTTAGTTGTCTTTCAATGGCATCCATCACAGTTTTACTTTGTGGTTGTTTTATTTGAATGAAATGACTAAATGAGATGAATCAAACTTTTAGTACATTAATTCAGGGGTGTCAAACTTATTTTAGTTCAGGGAGCACATACAGCCAAATATGGTCTCAAGCAGGCCGGACCAGTAAAATAATAGCATAATAGCCTATAAATAATGTCAACTCCAAAGTTTTGTCTGTTGTTTAGTGTGAAAAAAGTAAAATTACCAGTACTTGAAAAAGTTTACATCGACTAACTACCCTTTAAAAAAAAGTGAATTGCATGAAGAACCATAAACAACCTGAAATTTCTTAAGAAGAATAAGTGAAATTTTAACAATATTATATCGTAGTTTACCATTTATACATATGCACTACAATGTATAAATCACAGTGGATTTACAAATACACAAAACAACATAACAGACAGAATATTGTTAAAATTGCTCTGACTTCTCTGAAGACATTTCATGTTGTTCATATTTGTTCAGGTTAATCACATTTTTTGTGAAAAGATAGTTCGTAAATGTAAATATTTTCATGTAATTTTTTTTTTTTTTTACACTAAACAAAAGAGAAAAATTTGGAGATGTCATTATTTGTAGGTTACTATGATATTATTTTATTGGTCTGACCCACTTGAGATTGAATTGGTCTGTATGTGGAACCTGAACTAAAATGATTTTGACATCATTGATTGTGAATATCTTCAGTGTAACTTTTGCATTTCACAAATTCATCCCACGGAACCTTTGGCAGACCCATGCATTAATTCATCTAAACAGTAATGGGGATCATATTAATACAAATAGGTTTTATGTGTTCTAAATGTGTGCCAACCACTGCTTTTCTCTGTTTTCATTTGGTCAGAAACTAAACACTCCAGCTGTTCTGAAAGCTCCCAAAGAGAGGAAGCCCAGCAAAAAGGAAGGAGGAAGCCCGGGGAAGTCATCCAGCCTCCCGGCAATCCTCTACAGGTGAACACAGTCTGGTACCACGTCACTGATCATGAGGGATAAAATACAAGTTCTGTAGTCATGAGTGGAAATATTAAAAAGTTTATCATTTATTTACACATAATTTTACAAAATGCGTTCTTGCAGCTGTGGGATCTGTAAGAAGAACCAGGACCAACACCTACTGGTGCTGTGTGACACCTGTAAGCTCTACTATCACCTAGGCTGCTTGGAGCCACCACTAACACGTATGCCCAAGAAGACCAAGAACAGCTACTGGTGAGAAACACAACAACAACATACACCACATGAACCTGTGAATCAAGATAAAGAAGAATCCGAGTGGGCACGCTCATTACAGTGTATGGACCGCATGTCAGAAACAGACTAACCTTAACAACTGTGGAAGTAAAAAATTAGGCAAACCTATTTTAAGAAGCTGGGTTTAAAAATACTGACCCTGTTGAAAGCAGTTCAGGAAATAATTCTAATAAAAGTTATCTGACTTTGGAACAGGAATTTTCACAGAAATGTATGTAATAATTGACCAACACACTATGTTGATAAGTGGTGTTTTTCCACCATATCATATCATCCATGAGATCCAGCACTGCAAAAATCAAAATCTTACCAAGTGTATTTTTCTCATTTCTAGTCAAAATATCTAATCACACTCAAAATAAGACATAATCACCTAAACAGTAACTTTTCAGTGAGATACAAGAACTTATTTTTAGACAATAGATCTTGAAAATCTTATTTCAAGAAATCTTACCAAGATAATTTTCACTTGTTCCATTGGCAGATTTTTTTTGCTTGAATTAAGAGAAAAAATCTTCAATTACATGGTGTGTATATATGGACTGATTTAGCCAGTGAATGTCAGCGTGGTACGGTGAGGTAGATGATGGCAGCCACGGGGCAGAGTCATAAAAATATGCACATTTGAGGGGTTTTTCTGCTAAACCAAATTACTGATGTGCTGAGACCCCAGCCCCAGGCGCCCCATTAGCATGCCTACCAGCATAACAACCGGTCTGTTCAGTATCACCAGGGCAGGCGGTGGTTGAGTGCTTTTACCTCAGTAATGATAGTATAGTAAAAACAGAGGTAATGGCAGAAGTTGAATGGATGATGCTCTATTCAATTTAATTAGTCCAGGCACTGATCTCACCTTCACAACATGATGGTATTAATTAAATGCAGTGGTACTCATGGTTAATGAAAATACAATATTTTCACCTCATATACCACATTCATTACGTGGATATGAACTTGAAGGGCTCTTCATATCCAACTCCTGCCTGGTGGGAGCAGCGCCGCATTAGAACCCACAGTTTGTTTATTCATATTAGGTTTGACATTTGAGGCCAGTTTGTGGCAGCAGGATTATCAGATGACGGATGCTGAGATGGTGGAAATGTCACACTCCCTTCTCTCAACTAACCGGAGTTTCTTATCTGGAGAGGAGATACGCAGCATCTGTTTCTCCACACGCGATAGTTCTTAGATATTCTGTAGAGTGTCAGTTAGCGAGGCGCTCCATCCCCCTGTGTTATGAAAGACGCAGCTCTTTTCCTGCTTTTGTAAATGAAAGAAATGAAGAGATGCAGCTGGTGTTACAGAACAGGACGGGCTTTTGTTTGCGTACCGCAATCTGGAGTCATTTATTTAAATTCAGGATAAAATGAACATGAAGGTCCTTCACTTTATTGGGTGGAAATTAGAAATCATGTGTGTAGATGGCGAGTCATAAGTAATTAGAGTAGTACACGTGTGGAAGCCAAACACTGCAGGGTACTGTTCACTATGATACAACAGGCAGAAGCTGCTTGTTCCTGGAAGCTGATTGTAAGAAAGTATCCATCCCTGTGTCCAAGTCTGACATCATGCAGTAAATATCAGGATTATCTGATAAGGCTGGAAAGAACTCCTGATAAGGTTTAGGTATAGACTCTAAAAGACCTTTTAAAAAGCTGAAACGAGTCCAGGAAATGAGTAAGCGTACCTACATTTCTTTTACTTGTAAAGTTTAAATACTGGGTTTGAGTCTCTTCCAGTCCAAGAAGGGGTTTAAATCATGTCAGGCATCAGAATCTAATCCTCTGTTTCCACCTAGTAGGGAAAAAAGTCCAGCCGTGTTTTTTATTACTGTCTGTGACCCACAGATTCATTGTCCCAGAGCTCCAAATGAGGATTAATGTGCAACCAAAAACGAATGTAGTGTTTCCACCAGTATGTTTAGTAAAAGCATATTTGTCAGCTGCATTAACAAGTTACACAGGCTTAAAAAAAAAAAAGAGAGAAAGCAAAAGAAAGAAATTGCATGTTTATACATAGAGTACGCCATCAGGTGGACCTTATGGGCTTGAGATTTACGTCTACTAGCCATAAAAATACAAACTGAAACATTGTTTGGTTTTAGTTGACTCATGTGAATCTTACTGCATTTTAAGTACATTTTAGATGTCCATTACTACATTACCCACAAGCGGCTAAATGTACCCCCCGTCCCACTGACTGAATAAACACCACCCCCAGTCTAATGGACAAAGCAGTACTCACCTCAGTGCAATAATCACACCCCACGCACCTTGTTTTCTTTTAGTTATATCAAAATTGAGTTTCGGGGATATAATGGTTTTACCCCGAATGCTGCCGCTGGATCCATCACCACCGGATATCCTTTGTGTGAACACGATAACTAGGACCGATTTGGATGGATTTCTTATCCCTTGATAACCAACACAGGGGACCCTTAGTGGAAGAATCCTATCGATTCCAGCTTCTCTATTAGTATTATAAGTCATCCAAATGGGGGAGCTTTAGTTGAAAATCTTTTTTTTTTTTTTTTCACATAAATCAAGCAATAATAGGCTGATTGAGATCAAATTTGGTTCATATTGATCATCTTAGAAATGTCCATTTTCTGGCTACCATCCAGAGTTCATATAGTGTCATTTTCATTCAATAGGTGGAGTTTTGTGGTGGAAAATTGGTTCTCTGACCATTATTTTGCCACTATCAGGTGGATATAGCTCAAATTGAGTTCATATCGATTGTGTAACAATTCTCTTTCTTCATGACACTACCTTGACTTTACATGATGTCATATTTTGACACCAGGTGGTGTGTTTTTTTCCAAATGGTTGGGGGAGCTTCTGTTGAAAAATCTGTCCTTTTGGACCTTATTAAGGAAATAGTTGGCCATTCAAGCTCAAACTTGGTTCATATTGAGATTTCCTTTTCTTTTTTGTCAGATGGATAAAAAAAAAGTTGATTTTTACCTTTACATGTTTTGGCTACAACCTGTAGCCTTCCTCACAAGGGTCACTTGATGTTACTGTGACGTGTTTTGTCAGCTGTTTTATCCAGGAATGCCATACAACAGGCGACAAATATGCCCCCTGCTGTCTGGCATCCTACAGAGGACAGAATCCCAGGTGTGGGATAAGGTTCAAGATCCTGCATCCCTGTTCATGGTCCTTTGTTCATATTGATCGTCCAATAAATATCTAATATCTTTTCTGACATTATTCAGCAAATAATTTTCAGGCTGGATATCCTTCATGTGAATGTAATCATTATCCCCTTTAGCACCAACATAAGTGACTCCTAGGGGAAGAACCCTATTGATTTTGGGTGTTCCATGAATATTGTCACTTGTTCAAATGGGGGCGCTTCTGTTGAAAAATCCGTTTCTTTGGATATTATTACTAGGTAGGCCAGGGGTCTGCAACCCTGGTCCTAGAGAGCCACTATCCTGCATGTTTTAGATATATCCCTCTTCCAACACACCTGATTTAAATGATAAGCCTATCATCAAGCTCTGCAGAAGCCTGATAATGACCATCAGGTGTGCTGGAAGAGGGAAACATCTAAAACATGCAGGATAGTGGCTCTCTAGGACCAGGGTTGCTGACCCCTGAGATAGACCAATCAAGCTCAAACTTGGTTCATTGCATTTGTATTTAGACAGTGCTTGTATTTGAATACTCTGTCAGAGTATTTGTAAACAACTCAAATACTTTTCAAATACTCACTAATGTTTTCACAATATTGAACAGAGGAAAGATTCAATAGATATTGTCTGCTAGCCACACTGACCAGATAATCAGAGATGAGGCAATTAGGCTCTTAATCCTTGTACAAACAGTTGTTCATATTAACGGTGCAGGGCAATAGAGATACAAAACATCTTGAAGTGATGTGAATCATGATGTGGCTTCCTTTACCTGGTTGCTTCTGCTAGTTTGCTTGCAGAGGTGCATTTTATAATAGTAAGTATCATCTCATGTTTGATAATGTTCTGAAAATATCAAATGAACAGTTGTGGGTATTTCTATAGTGTCACATTTCATATTAAATATATCCACAATCTGCTCTCTGAATAACAATTAAGTTGGTATCTTTTGTACATTGTGTTGTTTATTTGCTTTATTATATAGCAGAGGACTGGGAGGATTTCTGGGATATACCCTTGCTGTTGACCTCAGACAGCGTCAGCCTCGTTTTACCTTGTATTTATCCTTAATTACCTGTATATATTTCTTTTAGCTGTAACAGAGTTGGCTTTTTGTATATTTTAGTCATATTTGTATATTTTAATATTTTATATTTGTAGTTTTTGTATATTGACAATATTTTTCTGTATGTATTTTCAGTATAATTTTGTCTTTTTTTGCACTTTACATGTTTGCTGCTAAACAGAAACAGAGCAGCTAAACTGATTTTCATTGTTCCTGTAACAGTGACAATAAAGTTCTTTTCTTTTCTTTTCTTTTCTTTTCTTTTGTATTTTATTCTATTCTGTTCTATTCAAAATACTACTTCTAATACAATTAACAACTTTAAGGTCATCAGCTAAAACTTCTACTGATAGTGGGAAGAGATATTTGGAGATAATTTGATCTCCTGTTCAGACTTATCTATAAAATATATTGAACCTTTTTAAATATTATTGTTTTTTTCTTCTTTCCAAAAATCATTAATTATTTTTTGATTATTTTTTAAATTTTTATTTTGATTATTTGCCAGCAAGTGACTGTATTAGAATTGGATTATATTTGTGGAGGAATTATATGTGCTTCATGGTCTTAATTTTTTTTAAAAATTGTTTTGTTATTTGTTATTGTTATTTGACTAAAACTATTTATTTTATCCTTCTAACCATTTCTATTTGAAATAGTTTAAAGAAACATGTAACACATCTGATGATGTCAATGTACACAATAATATGCAAGCCTCTCTCTTGAAAAACATATTTTCAGATAAAATATGATGCCGTTTTGTTTTTTTTTTCTCCAGTGCAGTTTGTAAAATCTGAGATAAGTTTTTCTGTTGCATCAGTCGAAGAGCAAAGCCCAAGTCTTATATAATTATAGGGAAAACCCAGCATTTAGATCTAAGTGATTTCCTTTTTATCCCCCTTTGTGCTGCTTTTGATTAGAGAAAAAAAAACCAATGAAAGTGAGTTTTTGTACAGTAAAGACTAAAGATTTGGACCTTTTATATAAAAATTGATACACTTCAGTGAGAGGAGCCTTCTTTCTTTTCCTCAGGCAATGTTCCGAATGTGACCAGGCCAGCAGTGATGAGGCTGATATCGCCATGGAGACGCTACCCGACGGTACCAAGAGATCCAGGAGGCAGATCAAGGGACCGATCAAGTTCATCCCACAGGAGATGTCGCCAGAGCCCAAGAAACATCAAGTGAGAGGCACGGTGTGTATCGACACACTGGAAACACTAAATGTCTATTGTTTTACTGTGAACTAAGGCTGCTTGTGTTACACCTAGAAATAGTTTCTATGGCAAACTTTATATTCCCACCTCATCCTCTCCGGTTAGTGTCTCTGATGGCAACGCAGGCTAATTGATTGATTTCTATTGATTACGAATAATTAAGTGGAGTTATCATTAGATTACAAAACAATTAACTCCAGTTCTCATTAGACTCACACCCTATTTAAGGTTATCAGAAAGTTGCACAAGGTGACAGCGTGTTCCCTTGAGCGCTAACAAACGGTTGTTACCAGCAAGACTTGATTCGCTCTTGTTTTAACATTTACTTTAGATAGAAGAGTATAAATGGCCGTCCGCTGTTACATCACTCACTCACTTTGATCAGACCAAAGAAAATGAGGCAAAGGGGAAAACGTTCAGACAAACAACAGGGAAGTTTGAAATAGTACAGCGGTGAATAGAGTAACACTGTTTTGATTCGTCTGTTTTTTCTGGAAAGAGGTTTAATTGGTTTAAAAATATTAGAAGTGTGCAGGCAGTGCATTTTAAAAGCCCGTTCGTCGGAGCCTTGGTCTGCTTTTGAAGTAATGGTGTTATTAAGAAGAATAGTCACACAGTTTGTGTAGTGTACTGCTATTAAATTAAAATCCAGAGTAACGACAGTTGTCTGCAAATGATTTTTAAATATATAGAGCATCAGGGAACTGTCTCATGGCTAACTCACTTATTCAGCATCTCCCAGTAAATCAGCTGTATCTTCTCCACACAGGGAGTTGTTTGGTGATTACCTGCAGAAGTCAGACGAGGCAGTTTAGACCTGCAGATGTTAAAACACACCTTCCTATAGATCAGGGGTGTCAAACATACGGCCTTTGGGCCAAAACTAGCCTTCCAAAGGGTCCAATCTGGCCCATGGGACATTGACTGTCAAGTCAAGTTGTATGAATCATAAAGTTAAATGCTATATTTTTCAGTTCCAGATGCCTGATACTAAATGCTTTGTGCCTTTGTAGATCTACTGCAATCTGTAAGTTGTAATGTCCAAATGATAAGCTGAGGCATAATATTGTTAAAATTCACTAGTTTTCTTAAGAAATTTGGGGTTGTTCATGAATTTTCAGGTGATTCACATTTTTTATTTGAGGATAGTTTGTAAAGGTAAACATTTATGCATACTGTAATTTTACCTTTTGCACTAAAACATAGAGAAAAATGTGTAGTTGTCATTATTTATAGGTTATTACATTAATATTTTACTGGTCCGGCTCACTTGAAGTCAAATTGGGCTCCTGGACTAAAATGAGTTTGACACCTCTGTTATAGATAGTATAGTATAGTGTAGTGTAGTATAGTATAGTATAGTACAGTACTGTGTAGTAAAATATAGTATAGTATTTAATTTCCTTTCATAACCTTTATTTGAATTTGGAGATATATTGAGGACGCAACCCCATTTACAATATAGCTGAGACAGAACAAAACATTTGAAACATACAATGGATATATCAGAAAAGTAAAAGTGACAAAGATGAATTATAGACAGTATAGTATAGTATACTACAGTATAGTAGTGGATTTAGCCACTGTGATGTCATCCATTGTTTTGTGGACGTTTGAGCTGTTGCTGTGTTGGCACAAGTGACCGTATGTGGATGAGTGGGTTGAGCTGGAGCCGCTAAAAATAAAATAAAAAGCTAAAAAGGACCAGACCACTAACTAGGAAACAAGATGTTGAACCACTGCTTGCTTTAACAACCACCATATCTGATAACAGTAATGTCATCGAACATAAAAACACACAAATTACACAGATTAATTACTTTCTGAACCACAACTACTAATAACATAACAGTAACAACTAGACCCACTCTCATTTTGACTTCTATTTTTATTGCTTTTTTTCTTCGACTCTGAACATAGTTTCACATTGGTCACGATAATGGACGTTTTGTGAGAAGCTTCCGCCATTGTTCAATTTACTGTTATATCCACAGTTCAATACCCGCTGTTCTATATGACTTGAAAGAGGATCAAATCAGCTTGGTTAGCTATGTCGTATCTATTAACTGTCTGGACTTCTGGAGACTCAATTAGCCTGTTTACATGCACACTAATACTTCGATCATTATCCGATTTGTGGAGTTATCCGATTATTCAAGGGATCATGTAAACAGCAGTAATCTGATTATGAGAAATTTAATTAATACACCTGGATTCCTCCCCAATGTCTTCCTTCATATATACAGGTTAATCTGACTCATTTAGTTCTTTTACGTTTGCACATGTGTAAACACAATTAAAATAATAGAAAACGGATGTTACATTGTCAAACATGAGTGGAAGACAATAGCAGGAAGTTTCAGTCTATCATCACTACATTCGTACATACTACGAAAGAAATCCGATAAAGGACTGGAGTGTCTAAACCAGGGTTTTTATTTTCATATTTCTTAAGTCCGTGTAACGTGTCAGATCTGGTTATTACTATTATCCAATTCCTCCCAGTTATCGGATTTTCATGGTCATGTCAATCACCTCAACGATACAGTGACTTATGACTGACTCTAGTGGTGCTAACTGGTATTGCAGCAAAAACTCAACAGACTTGACTGAAAGTTTGATACAGATCTTTGAAACAAATAATGACATCTTTACCATAATGTCAGCATCATATTTTGGACAAATCTATAATGTGCCAGTATAATTTCTTTTGGACACAGTTTTTGTCGACATTGCCACCCTTCCTGCTTTAAATCCTCTTGTAGTTTTCCTCTTTCCTTTGGCCATGAAAGTTCTCAGTACATGGACTGTGTCGTGTCTGCGGAGTCACATTTAGTGTCAGCTGTGAGAGGGAACAGAAGCCTTTCCCCTCCCCTCGCTGGATCCTACTTATCTGTACTCACCACGCTCTGTTCCTGTGATACAGAGCTGCCCCCCCACTCCCGCAAGAAACACTGAAGATTGATATCTGACAGCTTGGTTGGTGGAGGAGGTCTTTCACATCTCTATTGTTTTTTCTTCTGTCAATTTCTGACCCCTGCCAACCCCCCCAGGGATTTAAGACAACTTTCTCCTCCTCGTGAGTGTCGACGCTCACAGCAGAGCAGAGCGGACACAACTGAATCCGCCCCCGACTACAAGTCTCTGTTACAAATAGAGAAATGAACAAGAGAAAGAGGAGTGTCTCAGCCACTTCTCTATCTGTCTTAGAGGGGAAATAGTGAAGCAGAGGAGCTCAGTGCCACTCCGGGTTAATATGTTTTTTTTTTGTTCAGGTTTTGGAAACCCTGGGCCTAGACATGTGCCGAGGACCCTGCCGGAGCTCTCAGGGATTAAGCAGCTTTCTGATTTTTCTCGCAGCCACTCGGGCGAGGCACTTCACTGCAGCATTTATCTTCAAATGCAAGGCGTGCAATGGCAGGCGCTAAAAGGGCCCTGCTTTGCATTTTTAATGCTTTTACCAGGGCACCCAAGTGCTGGCACTTCTCTAAAGCCATGTTTCAATTTATCAGGACCGGCTAATCGACCTCCTGCTGGCCTCCAAGTCTGCCGTGTGTGTGTGTGTGTGTCTGTGAGTTCATACGTCAGAAAGGAGGGTGTGTGTGTACGTGCACATCATTTACTTTTAACCAAAAGGCCTAACATGGCCCCGTGCCACCGTCATGAGGCTCCTGGCTGTTATTCATGCCTTGTAGTCACTAGTGTCCATTGGAGGAGAACCTTTAAAGTCAACCTGTTAACTGAACTTTATTTAGCATGTATCTTATGTCGTGGCCATAAAATTAATGCTCCACAGCACACTCTGTCTGGGTTTTACACCGGTCTGCTGGCGGATAGAGACGGTCTCAAACTCTGAGGACAGTCCATTAACAGACATCTGTTTGTTTGTGAATGTGGGATTGGAAAGAACCCAACCGGGATCTGTGCATTCATCAGGGAGTTCAGTTTTAATACCTACCATAGCTCCCTGTCAGCAGGTTTCCTTTTACAACTCCTGTTTATGCATTAACTGGAGGTGTTCTGTGGAAATACATCAATCTGAAGATGAAACAGTATTAAACAGCTAAACATTTTTCTAATGTGGATACAGAGATGCAGAATGTTGTGTATCTGCACCTTACTCAAATAGAAGTATAGTATAAAAACACACCAGGAAAAGTAGATTTATTTATTTATTTATTTATTTATTTATTTATTTATTAAAATTAAAAATATAAAAGTAACTTTGGATCTTTCAGTGCTTTCCTGCATCACAATAATGTAATATTAAGAACCAATCTGACTTCAGTTGAAAAAAAAAAGAACATTAACTTTGCTTAAATGTACAAATAAGTGTCAGAAATAGAACTCAAACCATTATGATGCCTTTTCTCTGCCATCCAATTGCCTTTTACCATCTGTTTTGTTTCAGTATCTTAGTTTTTTGTATATGTATGTGGCACATGGATTGTTGTTTTTAAACATATCATTGTTTCATTCATTTAGGTTAAAATTGGTCTTGATATTGCAGAATTATATTAAATAAAAATAACTTATAATTCCCCCTCAAATGCATTAAGACTAAAGTAATGAGCGTTGTACATAATGAGCAGAAAATGCCGTTAGGTGTGTTGAGATGTAGCAAGTAAAAGTAAAATGATTTTGGAAAAATAAATACACAAAATATAGGTACAGTAATGAAGTAACTGTACTGGGACTTGTACCTTTATTTAGATCGCTCTATCTTCTTTATTTTTAATTGAGATCGTTCTTTTTTCAAGTGGCCCTGGTTAAAAGAGCAGCATAATTATTGCTACAACAATAAATGCACGCTGTTCAAACAGCTTGCACACACTACAAATGTGAATAAAATATTTTGTTGTATGAAATAAAAGATGAGAAACAAAATGGGTTTAAGCTCTAAAACAATTTCAGTGTTGTAAATTTAGGAGCAATCACATCAGTAGTACTGTAATATCTGTTTTCTCAATCCTTTAAAATGGACATTTATGACACTTTGTTAAACAGTTGTGACTGTTTTTTGTACTTGTACTTTTTTTTTGATTTGTTTCCTGGTGTGTCCACACATACCATGCCATGTTTCTTTTAAAACTCTTTACTTGTTGCAACATCCATCAACATCCATTTTTTTAATTCACGTGACTCTAGTAGCGGAAAAAGGTCTTTCCATTGCAGTTTTGTGTGATATACCAATTGTGCTACACCAGAAAAACCACCTCTTGCCAGCGCAAAAACTTTTCATTGCAAAACGAGAGATGGTATCCCGTGTTTCTTCATCTATGGTCACAGACAGCTCCTTCTCCCAGATACCTCTGACCCTCTGCCAATCAGTAATTAACTATTAAGTGCACGGTAAAATGAGCTCAGAGACACTTTCAGTTGTTGTTGAAACAGCATTTTCTCAACAGCAGATATTTCAGGATGATTAATAAGGGTGGTGCTATGACTGATATAATGCCATATTTGCAAGAAGTGAAAGAAATCTTGTTTGATCAGTTTGTAAGCTGTTCAAATGACATAAGCTCATCATCAAAAGGTCACTAAGAGATTTAATATTCTTATTAAACCATTGTCGAAAACCAGGGTCTGAAAAGCCTGGGGGAAAAGCAGGGTTATTTATTATTGGGGTAAACATAGATTTTATATTTGATCTGCCCTTAAGACGGCATACAAGCCGCCATGCTTTTAGAGTGTTAATTGTTACAGGTTTTGTACAACAAGCTTTAATATGCTTAAAATTATTAAAAAATAAGTCTGCACTGTGACAATGCTGTCTCAATATCCATTCAGTTTGAAGTTTTATCCTTAATCCCGTCACTTACAAATCTTAAATGGGCACAAAGTTGATATATTTTAATATTAGGCAAGTCTAAGCCACCCATCAAACTTGGTAAATGTAGTACTGCCATCTTATGCCTAGGTCTGTGCTTGTTCCAAATAAAAGAACTGAGCCTGCCATTTATGTCCTTCAACACCCTAGCAGAAAACAAAACAGGAATAGCAGCCTTGGCAGCACTTTAATTTTGACCAGGGCTATGCGTCCTAACCAAGAAACAGGAGGTGATATCTATTGCTCTAGATCCTGCTTAATTTTGCTAAATAAAGGTGCAAAGTTGGCTTTATATAGTTGATCAAAGGATGGGGTGATAGATTCCCAAGTGCACAAACCCACTGGGAGACCATTTGAAAGGAAAGGAAGGTACAGTGGTTGATATTACTGAAAGAGTACCAAGGAGCATAGCCTCTGATTTAGCCAAATATATCTTATAGCCAGAAAAACAACTAAATCTGTCAATCACATCAATAAGAGCTGGTACAGATGTTTCAGGGTCAGTCAGAAGGATCAGAACATCATCTGCATATAAGGATATTTTGTGACACAGCTGTCCGGACTCTAAACTACGTATTGTGGAAGTCAGCCTTACGGCCTCAGCAAGTGGCTCAATGGCCCAAGCAATTACGAGGGGTGATAAAGGGCAAACCTTCAGCACCCCTCTGTGAGTTTTAAAGTATTCAGACCAGAATCCATTAGTCCAAACTGCTACCTCTGGTCTAGTATATATAATTTGGACCCATTTTATAAAGTTCGCCCCTAAACCAAATTTGTCCAATGTATATAATAAGGAGGACCATTCAGTTGAGTCGAATGCTTTCTCTGCATGGAGAGAAAGCACCAAACTGTTGATTAGCATTCAACAAACATCTGACATTAGCAACTGAATTCCGACCCTTTATAAAACCTGTCTGGTCTTCCTTTACCAGTATTTGTAGAGATTTTCTAAACGGGAGGCTAAGATTTTGGAGCAGCTTCCCATCCACATTTAAGAGGGCTATGGTTCTGTAGGATGCACAAGATTCAGGACCCTTCCCTGTCTTTAAAAGGAAGGATATATTGCCCTCCTGTTTGTGGGAATTCTCCTGTAGTGAAAGAATGATTAAACATATCAAGAAGAGGTTCTACCAGAATATTTTGGAACCGTTCATAAAATTCACAACAAAAACCCTCAGGTCCTGGAGTCTTTCCATTTTGTTATGTTTTAATAGCTTTGATCACCTCAGTTTTAGTTATGGGACTGTTAAGGGCAGTCTTCTGCTCTTATGATAAATTTGGTAAATTAAATTGAGCAAAGAAATTATCCATTAATTGTTCCCCCTCTGGAGCTTGTTCAGAAGAATACAGCTTTTTGTAAAAATTCTTAAAACAGTTATTTATCAGTTTATTTTCATATACCTTGTGGCCATCGTTATCAGATACAGCTGCAATAGTTTGGGATTCTGCACGTTTCTTAACATAATAGGCCAGACATTTACCTGCTTTATCGTCATGCTCATAAAACCTCTGTCTAGTATACGTCATTTTCTTCTCTGCATCCTTAGTAAGAAGGCAGTTTAGAGCTGATTTAAGCGCAGTGATTTCTTGCCACAATGGTGGTGAAGGAGAGGCAATATATGCTTTTTCTTTATCAATTCACACTTTAAAGATTTTTGTTTCTCTTGTCTTTGGTGCTTCTTTGTTGCAGAGTACGAAATAATTAACCCTCTTCCATAAGCTTTGCACGTTTTCCATAAGAGAGAGGCATGACTGGCCGATGAAGTATTGATTGTCAGAAAAGCTTTAAGTTCACAGTAGAAAAGTGGGATGTATATTTCTTATCTTTAAGAATAATAGTATTAAGTCTTCAGTGACGAGACTGATGTAGTGCTGTTCTGAGATGAATGCCCATAATCATTCTAGCATGGTCAGAAATAATTATGCTGGTTATGCCATCTTCTAAATATTGATTTTATTTTTTATGTAATTTTAATCCCGGTTTAGTTACCCTAAATGTGCATTTTCATGGAAGAACTTTAATAGACATTGTATCTATTAAATTGTCTGTACATTGATGACAAATTTAAGGTGGATTTAAGGTGGTGGTGGTGGTGGTGGTGGTGGGGGGGGGGGGGGGGGGGGGTTAACTGGAGGCTAGAGGGAGATGGGGATAAAATGCTCCCCCTAATGGGGCATGATTTACTGCTGCCAGCAGCCCACCACAGAGCTAACATTGAAACACTACATATAAACATATGCCATTAATCAGCTGTAAATTATAACAATTAAGTTAATATATCTAGTTACTACCAAATCCTATGCTCTGTTAATTTCTCTAATCCTGTGTGAAATGATTCATGCTTGTTAAAGATGCACTGATGTACTTAATTAAAAGATTGATTTTGCCTGGGACTTATAAACTGCCTGCAGCTTTAATTTCCTCACCTGAGCAGAGACTGAGATTAGCTGTGTGGCTGAGTGTTTTTCAGCTGACGCCGAGCTCAGATGCACTCTGGTCTCCCTGGCCTTATACATTACTTTAACAGACAGTTCTTTAATGCAAAAATTATTAAATAAAGCCAGTGCTTTTGTTTAGTGGTACATTCACAGGAGAAATACTGGAGGTCTGCAGAAGCCAATTGGCAGCATTCTTGCAGTTAGCATTCTTAATGATAAGTGCTCCATCTGGCAAGTGGTGGTGAGCCAAAGGCGACAGATGGAATTGTTTTCACAATCTGTTTAAATATGTTGTCGATTTTTCTTCCCCTTTTAAACCCTCCCCAGCACTCGCTTGGTAGCAACAAGAAGGAGATGTTTGAATTTATTTCCTTTTGTTGTCTACTCACTGTTCTTTAAAGAGTGCGCAAAAACTCTTCACACCAACATAAGAGTCTGGAGTGGTTGCTACACCTTCATTGGAGGCTGAGTGAACTTCCAAAGATCGGTACTCTAGTGTGTTCTGCCGTCACAGTTAGAACCACAGCACGCCGAGCTGTGAGTCAGCCCGGTGGTTCACTCCTGTTTTTCATCACGTCTGAGGACTGTAGTGAAGGGAAGGATTCCTTTTCACTTGTGCCTTGTCAAAAGTCTTATGGGAATACAGTATCTTACATTTGATCCATTTTGCTGAGCGGAGGTAGTGTTGACAGTGGTAGTGGTATAAAAGACATGACTCTCTTTATAATTACAAAAACTACTTAAACAGGTTGAGCCCATCCTTCAGCTTTTATTTACCAAACTATAGAAATACTATAATACCAAATATACATGTTTGACATGTGTGTATATATATATGGTATACCAGGTGTATATATAGGTGATATGGGTGTAAGAAAACTCAGTCACAACCCGTCAGTTATTTCAATTGGTTGGTTGTCCCCCCAAGGATGAAACTGGCATTGAGCAGAAGTAGGGATGTAAAATCCAGAGGGGGGGCTGATCCCCCCCCAACAAATTGCACCCTGCATGCAGACATGCTGATTTCACAGGACATTGCAGTGGTCTCTTAATTTTTTCCAGAGCTGTATTGGGCTGAATGTGGCTCCTGCACTAAACTGAGTTTGACACCCCTGATATAGACACAGTGGAATGAAATGGTAGGAACATCATTCTGGTGCACTCAAGCAATGGATATACAGCTATAAAGCAATGGCAATTCCTCTAATAAATGTACTTACACAAATGCGTCCCAGTCTACCTCAGAATCTGGTCTGAGTGACTGGATCTCAGTGCTTCTTTGGTGCGTCATGCTTATAGTCACGCCTAGCACCAGAGTGGACGATATTACACAGGATGTATTTTATTACCCCGCCCCCTGAAGGGGAGGCAAGGGGTATTTTTGGTTCAGTTTGTTTGTTTGTTAACACTCTAGCAGCAAAACTACTGGGTGAATTCATACTAAATTGGGTTTATAGATTGCCAGTGACCCAGAATAAATGTGGTTACATTTTGAGAAAAGTAGGTCAAAGTTAAAATTTTTTATGAATTTTTAAAATCTTGTTTCTTGTCCCATTTTTTCCCAATGGGCGAAATTTCTAATGTTCATAAAAACATCAAATTTGTTTCAATTTACTTCAAACTTGGCACATATGTAGAGGCAATTGATATGCTGACATCAGCACATGCATAGACATGACATCAGCTGGATCAATGTCAAAATAGGCTACAATACGTGTGAGGGGCAGGGTTTGTTGTTCTTGGAACCACTTATTTTATTTTACCTTACCTTACCTTACCTTACCTTACCTTACCTTACCTTTATTCAACCAGCAAAGTCTCACTGGCAATAAAAGTACCTGTTACAATAAGGGTCCTGGCCAAGATAAGCAGCAAGCACAATTAACTAGCTTATAGACAGGGTAGCAACAAAACATATATTTACATAGACATCATGTGAAATGCAAGGCAAGTATAATATAAGCAAAGAGAGCAGATTAAGTATTAAATGAACTGGACAAAACATCTACAACCAGACATGTCTGCCTCTGTGAGACCAACTCCTTAAGTTCCCAGTTTTTTTTTTTTTTCTGATTCCAAGCAGCATTTTAAGGCTCTTTTTTTCTTGCTCACTTCAGTGCAGACATTTGAAATCGACCGAAGGAATAAACCCTGAAACAGAAGACTGTAGCCACTGGTATTTGTGACAAATGTAGTTTTTAAGATGTGATGGAGGCAGCACTTTTTTACCGGTCCCAACAGGACCAGGAATGTACCAGAAAGAATAAAGAACTTCTTTTTAGGTGTAAGTTTTATTGTTTATAGACCAAACTATGAATCAGTTTGACTGGGTAATCATCATTGATAGGTTGTTTTATAGTATCGGAATCAGACACCGGCACAGATAATGGTCCATAGCTAATATTATAACTGATACTTCTAATCTGGAACTGCTAATTATAGTTAATCTGATGCTCTGCTCCACATTTATTGATTAATTCCTTTGCCTTTGTTGGTGAGTCATTCAGCTTTACTTATTTAGTCATTCATTTATTTGACTTAGACATTTAATTAAAGTCATCTAGTTTCTAATGAAGTCAAACATAGTTCATTAAAAAGATACTAATGCATTTACAGTGTCAACATTTCTGACTGTTGAGGTAGGAGCGGTATCTGCTGATTAATCTGTATCAACTTTATCCTGCTCTAAACTGTCAATATCGTTGTATCAGCCTTTAAAAATCCATCAGCCATCAGCTTCTAGTGTCACTTTCCTCAAGTTAATAATTATGCATCAACATTTTTAACATCTCATCACTTCTTTCATCTATGTTTTGACAGCTAGACAGTCAGAGTCAGGACACTGCTGGAGTAAATCAGACTATGAAAGCAAAGGCGACAAAAATAGAATAGTAAATGATGTGTGTGCCCCCTCCACCACCACCACCACCGTGGAAATAAGTCTGTGTTCACTTGCATCATGAGTCCGACCACTGCTTAAAAGTGAAATGTTTGTGTCTTGCAGAGAACCCGAGGACAAAAGAGGAAGAGGGTGCCAATATGTGAAGACAGAGAAGATAAAATTGAGGTTTGTTATTGATTCTGCTACATGTAACTCAAATCTCACATCCAGCTACAGCTTCACGCCTGCGATTTCACTCATATTTGACTCTTTTATTTACTTAGTTATCCCACTTAGAACATCACATTACTTATACCACATAGACCACTGAGATTTATTACACTTTTGATTTTACTTAATGAATTTCTTTCACTTCTACAAGGTGGCGGTTCTTTATCAAATGTCACTTTTTGTCACAGAATTCCTTATGTATGATAGAGAAGTTTATATATTTCACAGGCTTCTACACTGAAAGAACACAACCTTTATTTTTTGCTGTGAGTTGTTGATTATCACTCGATCTTGAATGTATGTTGACTGAGTGAATATTTTGAAGTGAAAAGATTTTGGTACATCTATCGAGTAATTTTAAAGTGTTATCCCCCATTCAGAGTCTGCAGTTTTAGAATCATCCTGCAATTCATTTTTGGAATAAAAGGTTGAAAGTTGAGGAGTTGTTTTTAAAAAAAAATAGAAAGTTCCTCCTCTTGACTTTTCTCCTCACTACTCCACTTACTTTAGACTTAGACAAACTTTATTGATCCACAAGGGAAATTACTTGGTCACAATAATTCAGTGACATACAAAAACACAAGCAAAAAAAAAAAAAAAGGAAAGTAAGTGTGAAGAGATAAAAGCAATAAATAATATGAATAGAATACACTATTAAAGCAGAAAAAAATACATTTGCATATGTACAAACAGGAAAATGGAAGTAAGTATACACTATATACATACAGGTGTGAAAGTGACTAAGGTGCAGTAATGATATAACACACTTTATACAATACAGCTAAAGGTGAAGAAGAACATATTTTGATATTTTGTTTTTTCATGTAGGACAGCAGGTACAGTGACTGAAGAAGGAGGTTACCAGGTTTACACAGCCTTCTAACATTATATCAAAACCTGTTCTTATTATTATCTGTGTATTATGAGGGTTACAGAGACAGGAGTGGACTGGTGTAAGTGTGATCTTTGAGTAGAGCCAGGTTCACTGTTGTCTAGTATTTATGCAAAACTAACCATATCTGTGTTGAACTCACTGGTTTCAGATAGATTTAACCTTAAGAAACACAGAAAATAAACTTATCCAAAGTTGTGGAGCTCTGCTAATGAGCTAAAAGTCCAACACTGGCATCAACCTGTGGTAATAATAAATAATGTGTGGTCACGATGCTCCGTCCCTTCAGACCTGGGGACATTAAGATGAATATTCACAACATTAAACGAGTTTCATGAAGATTTCTCTACTAAACAGCACTTCCAACAAATTTGAAAAACTCATGACATTTTTTTCTCTTTTTTTTCATTTGACTGAATATTCGACATAAGCCTAATCCTAGTCCTCATTTACATTAATCGTGTTTTTTAAAAAATATTGCTCAGTGAATTTTCCATCTCTCTCCCCAGTTAATCATTTCATTCCTTGTAACATCCCGACCATCAACAAGCGCCCATAAAGCTCTCGATTCTAATCAGCCGTGTTTCCATAGGAACCACTGCCACGGGAACGCCGACAACGTCAGTCTGCAATGCAGAAAAAACCCAAAGCTGACGACACGAGGACTGAGTGCACGACGTGCAAAGGACCAGGCGACAACGAGAACCTTGTGAGGTGAGGAACGTGTGTGTGTGACTGAGGGGATGGAACAGAGGTGGTCTTATTAAACATTCACTCCGTGTGTGTGTGTGTGTGTGTGTGTGTGTGTGTGTGTCTCGTGAGGCAGCCATATCCTCCTGATGATTAAAGTTCAGTCTTCATTAGGCTCTGGCCGCCTTGGCTCTGCAGAATGAGGGGGCTCAGGGTATCTTCTCCATAGGGCCCCTATATTGACCTGCCACATACATTTGCACAGTTCATTAAGGTGTAATGAATAGCACAATTTATTCTGCTTCTTTCTTGGGATTTCAGGTGTCAGGCATCTAATAAACAGAATTTTTCTTTGACACTGGAATTCTATGGACAAACCATATCTAGACTACATGATGAGTCTCAAAAAAAAAAAAAATCTTTATTCTCATTAGATCTCTGACTGAATAGAATCTCCCTTAAGAATGTGTATCGTCTTTCTGGAACTGTCATTAGCTGACTTTATGAATTATGTATGACAATTTCCCCTTCTTTATTACCAATCTACCAATTGATTATTTGCTAAACTGGTCTTCAAGTCTTTATCTGAAACACACTTCTGTTAACGATGACAGTTTGAGCACAGTATATAATATATTTCAATCATGTACGTTTGATTTCTCTGTTTAAAATGGCTGCTGATGGAATGTCAACACTTTCTACATGTTTATTTGCTGTACCTGTAAATTACAACTAAATGCATTCAGTGCAGTTGTGTTTACTAAAACACTGTCCTGCTAGGCAATTTTCCCAAAAATAGAAATGCTTTTAATTTTGCATCCACTGTTAAACTACTGTCAGTGAACTCCACTGCTTCGCTTTTATCTGCCTTCACTCTTTTTTTTTTCTGGTAAAATGTTAATCTGAGTCATCTTCAAAAAGTGTTGGATTTGAAAACAAATTCCAAGCCATGACATAATATAACAGTATTTCAACCAGCTTTTATGTTCTGTGTTGAGACAAAAACTATGGAAGTCAAGGCAGAAAAAGACCTACATGAAATACGAACATAGGCTTCAGTGGCATTTATTTACACTTTTGTTTTTTTGACGATTCTTTCTTGTTAACTGATCTTACGCTGGACTCATTTGCTTCGAAATCTAGGTACATTTATTATTTATTTTATATTTTGTAACTAAGAAACACATGGCTAATCATGTCACCACTTTAAACTGCCCCGCTCAGTTCACGCGTGGATAAATCATTTACTGCGGAAAGAATTTAAACAATCATATTTCATATTCGTCTTAGAGAATAATGTAGAACCGATAATGCTGCTTAGTGTGGCTGAGTTGAGTACTTATGATAACACTTCATTTAGGTTGAGAATAATTAGCTTTGACTAAATATTTAACAATCTCCTCATTGTTTTATATTTCAAACTGTCCATTAAACTATGCCTATGCCATTGAAACCAAGGGCGATCAGCTCAGCTCTAATACCACCACCGTGTCTGTGTTGTCTTTGTCGTGGTCTTGAGGCATCATTTAAGTTGTGCGGGTTGCTGGTCGGGGTGTGAGAGGTGTGCTGCCCTGACTCTTTCTATCTTTGCATTGCACAGGTTGTGAGAGCCGGGGCAGCCACCTCACCTCCCATAAAACACTGGGACAGATGACCGTTGGCTTAGAGACAGAGAGAGGCTAATTGAGGCGTTTGAAGAATGGCGGTCGGGTCAGGCTGAAGAACGAGACCGCCAAGCCGGCCCGCAACGACATCCGAGCCAAACTGGACCAACAACTGTCCAACGAAAACAAACAAAAATTGAGCGGAACTGTTTAAATTCAGTATACTCTCCGTTGTTTGTACACACTACGAGTAACTTGATCGATGGGTCATTGTGTTTAGAAGCAAATTATGCACTCAACCATTTAGCTCAGGGATGTCAAACTCATTTTAATTCAGGGGCCACGTTCAGCCCAATATGATCTCAAGTAGGCCAGACTACTAAAATAAAAATATAATAACCTATAAAGAATGAGAACTCCAAACTTTGCTGTACGTTTTAGAGTGAAAGAAGTAAAATTACATTTTGAAAATGTTCACATCTACAAACTGTCCTTTAAAAAAATGAGATTAACATGAACAACTTAAAATTTCTGAAGAAACGTAAGTGGAATTTTAACAATATTATGCGTCAGTTTATCATTTACGAATGTGCTTTGCAATTTACAGATTACAGTGGATCTTCAAAGACACAAAACCTGTAATAACAGGCAGAATATTGTGATAATTACAGGTATTTTTCTCTGTAGATGGTTGTTCATTAAAGAATGGTTTGTTAATGTAAACATTTCCAAATCATTTTACTTTTAACACTAAAACAAAGCCAAAAATGTGGAGTTGTCATTAATTAGAGGTTATTATGATAGTATTTAACTGTTGTGATCTACTTGAGATCATATTAGTCTGTATGTGGAACCTGAACTAAAATGATTTCGACACCCATGATTGTTAATGTTTTCAGTGTAATTTTTGCATTTCACAAATTCATCTCATGGGCCAGATTGGACCATTTGGTGGGCTGGTTTTGGTCCGTGTGCCGTATGTTTGATACCCCTGATTTAGCTAAACGCAACGGCCCCTCAAACCCACAGAGAATGCGCTTCGAAGCTCACTATGATTACAACAGGTTTATGAGGGATCATTGGTTTCTGTGTGATGAATTAAGGTGATGGGTCAAGACATCGGACTCGACCTGGGGCCAGTTTCACAAAGATCGACTTTAACTAAGGCTTAGATCCAACTATCAGATGTCAGATACATGTCTGAATTGGTTGCTCAGATCTGTTTTCTTTGTGTCTTACATTGGACTCATTTGCTTTGAATTCTAGGTTTTTTTGTTTTGTTTTGTTTTTTTTAACTAAGAAACACTTGCCTAATCATGCCACCACTTGAAACGACCCTGCTCAGTTCACACTTGGATAAATCATTTACTGTGGAAAGAATTTCAACAATTATATATGATGTTTTATGTAGGTCTTAGAGCAGGGGTGTCAAACTCATTTTAGTTCAGGGGACACATTCAGCCCAGTACAATCGCAAGTGGGCCGGGCCGGACCAGTAACATAACAGTGAAAAAAGTAAAATTACATTATTTAAGTGTTCGCATTTACAAAGTTTCATTAAAAATAACATGAATAACCTGAAATTTCTTAGGAAAAGTGTAATTTTAACAATATTAGGCCTCAGTTTATCATTCACACATGTGCATTATAACTTACAGATGACAGTGGATCTGCAAGTACACTAAACATTTAGTAAGAGGCAGAATGTTGTTAAAATTACACTTTTATTAAGACATTTCAAGTTCATATTTGTTCAGGTAATTCACATTTTGTGTGAAAGGATGGTTTGTAAATGTCAACATTTTTATTGAATTGTACTTTTTATTTATAGGTTATTATGATAGTATTTTACTGGTCTGATCCACTCTAGATCATATTGGTCTGAATGTGGAGTTTGACCCCTGATTGTTAATATCTTCAGTGTTGTTTTTGTATTTTATGAATTCGACCCATGAGCTGGATTGGACCCTTGGACGGGCCAGTTTTTGCCCACGGGCCATATGTTTGACACCTGTTTCTTAGAGAATAATGTAGAAACGATAATGCTGCTTAATGTGGCTGGGTTTAGCACTTATGATAACACTTCATTAAGTTTCAGGATAATTAGCTGTGACTAAATATTTAACAATCTCCTCATTGCTTTATATTTCAAGTGGTTACTGTAGTTACGACAAGTGTTCTCTTCTTGTTTCTCCTCCAAAAAAAGCACAAATCACGAACCAACATTTTCCTCTTCTTTGTCTGTTGGTGCTATTGGCTGGTGTAACCGACCAGTCTCAGATCGGAGATAGCCTGGACTATAGACTAAAGCATCTTTATGAAACCACTCCCTGACGTCTAAACCAGTGGTCTGTCAGAAGAGGCTAAGAAGTTTAATTCTTGGATGGAAGGACAAGAAAAGCTCAGGTGCCCATTTTATTGGATTGTTCTGATGAAAACTTTGTGAACAAATGTGACAGCTGTTGGTGAATCGAGTTGACCCAAAGCCTACTAGCTACTTGATTGTCCACATGGCAGCTCAGATTGTTTGGCTGCTTTTCCCTGTATTAAATGATTTGAAAATGTTGGCTTGTTTATCATGATGCTCACTAGTGTAGCAGCACAGCAGAATCTCCAAGTCCCACAAAACACATTAAACTGCTGCATTCTTTTGCAACACTTACAGTAATCGAGCATCTTCTCAAATCCGTTCTCTCTGTCTCTAGGTAATAACTTGTATCCAGTATCTATAGAGTACGACTTGTTTAGACTTAATTTCATTGGTACTAAGACGGTGCTCTGTACTTTTGACCTTCCCTCTCATCATTGCCAATCAGTATTATTGATTGAAGTCATCTACCACCTAATCACTTTGAGCATTTCAGCGTGAAATCGCTTCATTGCAGACACACTTGGACCCGAACTTCCCCCTGACTTGAGTGTTGTGTTGTGTTGTTGAAGTCAGTGCAGGATCAGAAGTATTAAGAAAAGTCTGTGTTGTGTATAGAAAAGCCAACTGTCTCCGATGTATCCGCTGTTGCAGTGAGGTAACACAACAATACAGCATCTGTAGTAGAAACGACATAGTCTAGTTAGCAGTAATAGCTCTTGAATATTAGTCCAAATGTCATTAGTGTCTTTAGGCATTTAGAAGTCTTCCTCTGTCTCCATATCTTGAAGTGACAGTTTAACTGACACGTCCTCAGAAATAAGCCCAGTTTTGTCTCCGTCCCCGGTGGCCCATAGTCAGCGCTGTCAAAACAACAGCTGCTTCCTGCTCTGTCAGGGCTCATGACAAGTGTCACACTCTGCCCTCATATGTCACTCCGTTGCCTGTCCGGGGCCCTATATGCATGCTTTTGGGAGTAGTCAAACCCATGCATTTTACTGCCTCTGCCTCTCTGGAGTGTGTCCACAGACAAAACCGTACTGGATCCGTCCTTAGAGATGAGATGTTGGTGCAGAATGACTCGCTGACTCCTGACCGGTACTTTCCCATCACTCATATCCAGTCGGTCTCAAAGACTGCCTGTCAGTTCTACAGTACGATGCATGACTAATTCTATTTAC
This sequence comes from Sphaeramia orbicularis, assembly GCF_902148855.1. Classification (NCBI taxonomy): domain Eukaryota; kingdom Metazoa; phylum Chordata; class Actinopteri; order Kurtiformes; family Apogonidae; genus Sphaeramia; species Sphaeramia orbicularis. Next base: position 19,037,932 of record NC_043967.1, read on the forward strand.
CCTGATCTGTACAATAATTTCACCTGGAAATAAGTGATGTGGTCTTGTAGAATTTGAATGCCAGGTAGATGCATAGTGTGACGATGTGTACAGTATTTATTTGAGGCCAAACATCTTCATTTTTTTCTTTACGTGCCTGCATACTTGATTATATGTCATAAGCTTGTGTTGTGAACAGAGTTGAACTCTGATTTGTGATGTAGTCATGAAGTGACTACCATGTTTTTTTTTTATTTGCATACACTTTCATTTGTTTACAGACATGCTTTTAAGGGAATAATTCTGATTTATTGTGTACTGTATTACTGTGACACTGTATGAAGTAAGAATGTGAATGTTGCTGCTATTGTGTATGTGAAGTGTCTCAGCCTCTGGCCTACAGCTCTTGAAAATTAAGCGGAGCTTTAATAAACTCTTGACTTTTTCACCTTATTGCCGCAGTGATAAATGAGTGTCAGCCAGCTAATTAATTGTTCTAAAGGTGCAGCAGCGGCGGTCCGTTTGTGCGTGTAATGCCCTCTGTCATCTGTGATTTATCACCTGGGAAGTGGCCTTCTTGTTGGGTGGGGGTGGCTCCGACGAAACGTTGCATCCCGTACAGCCCGCATACAGTACTGAACCGATCCGCTGGATTCTCTTTCTGCAGCCACTGACACGGTGAGATCAGTGTAGAGTGTGGATATTTCCAAACAGAATAATTTACTAGACTTGCTTTGTACTGTAGCTGCTGAATGCCACTATTCTGACCTTTATTTTTGGAACATTTTATGCAAGTCCTAGAAAATTTAAGTTCCTCAAAGAATTAGAATCTGTGTGAGACTAAAAAAAAACGACATGAAAGGTAAGTTAGACATGAAACACAAGGTGAAAGAACATTTACTACAGTTAGACCACATTTATGTTTTATTAAACTATAGACAAATCATTTCATGTCGTCTACACAGAAAAAAGAAAATTAAGAAACAAACATCCCAGCATCCCATACATCAACTTATTTAAAACCAAACATTGAATTTATAATAGATTATAATGGTGACAGTTTCACTTCATTTCTTTGACTAAAACCAGAAATTGAAAATACACATTTTCAGTCGGCTGCTCAGTCCGAATCAAAAGACTAAATAAAAAAGTAGATGACCCCGTTTCTTACCTCGGTGGGAAAGGGAAATACATTTTCTAAGCTAAGACATTTTAAAGGAGTGATATTTTGCTTTTTTTAAAAGGAATTATGCATTTTAAAACATTTCCCTGTGGTCTACATAAACTGTAAATGCTATGCTTGGGTCTGAAATCTTCATTAATTCAACTCCACAAGTCTATCTTCAACAATATTTCTGAGTAATGACACTAGAAAGGTCATTTTGAGCGCTGGCCCTTTAAATGCACATGAGCCATTTCAGGCCCCACCCCCTCCAGGTTGTTGGCTGTGCTGCTCTGTCCCGTTCAACCAACAACTGAACATTTTAGGGAATCAGCTCGAAGTTTGGACATATTTTCAGTATGGACTCCAACTCCTGCTGCTGACAAACAATTATGTTGTACTCGGAGAAATGTTCATCGGAAGTCTTGACCTTATATGTGCAAATGTCATGTCGTAACTAGTTATAGATGTAACAGATTTAGCAGGAATTAAAACGGGTTGTACTAGAAATCCACTCGATTTTTGCCAAAATGAATATAAAGATAGCTTTGCAGCACCTGGAGGGTTCAAATTCAAACTTTTTGAACTATTAGGGTCCAAATACGCAAATGTACCAAAGACTAATAAAAGTGGGTTTAGCAAAATATGACCCCTTTAACAATCTGTAATTACAGCTGTGAATCACATATTTACCCCCACCACCTGATTGAAAACATATCTGAACACTGAGAATCACCATCACTAGATTTTCTGCACTCTGAGAACAGATTCCACTACAGTCCAGTGTTTCTTTTCAGAATTTTTGCCCAGTAATGGTGACACAATTGAAGACTCAAAGATTCTTTATTGTCAGTTCCCTAGATGCATAGGAGATACAGAGAACTGAAGAATTCTATCTACGTCCAGATGGGCTCCTTTCATTTGGCTCCATGAGGTTCTTCATCTATGGAAGTCCAGTCTAGGATGGAGATCAGTAGATGTGGATAAGGAACCTTTTTGATGTGGTTATTTAAGGACTAAGGACCAAAGTGTGTATTAATAATTGCATTCTTTCATTTGAAAAATTAGCTTTTCAGCACTATCAGACATACAGTATTATTAAAAGGAGGACATTGTTTCTTCATAGCCTCTACAGTATTTTTGGCTTCTCTATACTTGACTTCATTTGTTATTGATAAATATGCCAGCTTTAGTATTCTTTGGTTGGAAGGCTCAGCTAAAAACTGGTCGTCCATTGACCATGAATATCTGCAGTAAACTTTGTGGCAGTCTGCCCTGAAGTTGTTAAATATCCTCTTGAAATCAAAGTGTTGGACAGGCGCTGTACCAAGCCGTACAAAAAGCCAGTGTCACTGTAGCTTAATGTAACAAAAGTGCTTTGTCTGCATGTGGATGGGCAGCATTTGTTCTTGGAACAATTGCATTAGAACAGAGAAAGAGAGACATTTTAGTTTTCAACATGGTGGCAGCAGCATTTTGTGGCATCTCTGCGAGATGGAATCAACTCACCGTGGCGAACTGTGGATGCCCCCATCCCTCATCCTCGACCTGGGGTCTTTGGGGACCGAACAGCAGCCGGCAGACCAGAGATCAGCTTGGCTGCAGCTGTGTTCTGGTTAGGTGGGGATGAGACTGAGGCCAGGAGATGTAGGAAGAGGAGGGAGGAAGCAGAGGGTTGGGGGCTGTGGGTGGGGGGCTCAGGGATAAAGAGAGAGAAAAGATAGCAGGGAGGTTTTGGAAAGCAGTAACCTTTCCAATGATGAGTGCGTTTCCCATTACTGCTCTGACACCAGATCCGGGGAGATGATTTAATGGCGGCATTTTGTTTTTGCTGACTTCACCCTTTTTCCCCCCTATTAAAACAGAAAACACAAGAGCTAGGACTCAGGCTGTGTGGGAAGTGTGGCCAAGCAGCTAAAATCTATTACTCCCCGGTTTCTTCCCCCGTCTCTTTATCCCACTGATTCCACCACAGTATGTGTCCACTCGAATGCTTCCTGAGGCACTGGCTCTTCCTTCTCTTAACTGGTTTCTGTCTGATCCTCTCAGAGCTGCACTGGGGGCCCCTCACCTCACATTTTAATCACTACTACCGAAGTTCATCTACAAAGCATTTATTTTGAGCACACCTTATATCTTAATTGATTACCTTGTCATAGACTTGTGGCAAAGGAGCTGCTCTGCGCTTCAAGCTGTTTGTATCTCTTAAGGAATTAGTGACGCTTTGGTAGAGCAGACTCAGGTTTCAGCCGGGTCACGCAGTACATGGCTTGGGTTCATCCTGCAGAGGTGAAGGCACAGACCGGCTGCTGCTGAAACCTCTTCACTCTTCTACCTGCTTCACTGGTTCACTGGGGCCCCCTGCTGGAAAACACGAGTAACTTCGATCCCATAAAAAGCACCAGGTGAGGAACGGTAGAGCGCGGTCCCCATACTCTCCCCTTCCATCCCAGCTGTGAATGAGTTGTGTCCAGATGAGCTAATAAAGGCAGCCGTTCTGACGAAGCGTTCTCCATAGCTGCGACTTCAGCAGTCCATTCATTACACCCCCCCCACCCACCCCCCCCCCCTTGTAAAACAATGGCTCTTTTATAATGTAGCACTGACCCAACAGTAAATCAAAAAGTAGGAGGCTTGCAAAGTCCAATAATCCACTCCTTTCTATGGCAAGACACCGGCGCACTTTGTCATGGATGAGTCAATGGCTGAGTGCTTTGTGTCATATTGATTTCTGTCACGTGGCCACTCCCAAGGTAATTGCATTGCCCACTTGTGATAAATTCACTGCCTTGTTTCAGCCACTTGGGTTCAGACACCAGAGCTGCTGGAGAGAAAAGAAGTTTTTGAGGCCGTAGTCTCACTGTCAATACATGGACTCATGACTGTGGGCACAAAGCGGTTCGAAACCAAAAAGCATCAATACCCCACCGCATCATTAATGGTATTTAGCTCAGTGTTTCATTTCTGTCATTTTGACTCAGTCATTGTTTTTGTAATCTGCTTTGCTTCGATAAGGACAGATGAACATGGCACCCAGTGCCTTACCGGTTTTGTCCTCTGGGGTTGAGATCAGAATAGGCAGCCAAAACGATCTAATTAAACGAACAATAATGACAATTAACCAGCGAGCACCAATTAAACCTATGAAATAGCACATACGGCAGACAAACAAAAAGTCCAATTTAAAAAGAAATAAATTGCACTTAGTTCACTTATCCAAGGATTACATGACCTTAAAGGGGTTACATGTAGTATTTATTTCCAAAACGCTCCAAAAATCACCCATTAATCAACATGTATCCACAGAGTGTATTACTGAATAAAATATAAAGCTCATCGTTCACATGCATCTGTATTATGGTGTCAAGTTTTCTCCTCCAAATTAAAACTCATAGATGGTGATTTTGATAGTTAAAATGACACTGTGTCTTATAATCTTCATGTACTGCGTCTGCTGATAGTTTACAATAAATCTGTAATCAATAATGAAACAATGCTAAATTAATGCATTTATGTTTTTTTCTGTCTGTGTGTTTTGTAAATGTATAAATTGTAATACTTTTATACTGAAAATGGACTCCAAGAAGAATAGTCTTAGGAAGAGACTAATGGGAATCCTTAAATAAAGAAATAAAGAATAGCTCTGTTAGCTTAGCTCTGTTTTTAGACAAAAACATTCCCAATAAATCCACAAATTACTTGTTTTCTGCATACTTTGTGTTGTTAATAGCAGATCTAAAGATCAGTTAGAAATTTCCAAAAAAGGTCATATCTTTCACATTTGTGGATTAGTTGATCCACAGTCTGAACAAATGGTGAATTTACCAGATTATAACATTGCATATTAACTTTATACCTTCATACGCCTCATAATTCAATTCATGTGTTGAAGAAATGCTGTGATTTCATCATCAAACTCCTTTGTTTTCATTTAGAGCTGTGTCCAGTGATGAAATCAAGAACAGTGCTTCCTGCTTTTATTACTTTTGAGGATGTTTTTTTTTTTTTTTCCCTTTTTTGAAAAACAGTAAATGTGGTAGGGGAAGTAGAAACACCTTTTAAAATAAATTCTGAGTTAGCAAATGCAAATGATGTGAATCAGCTGTTTGTGGCATCTTCCCAGATAGTGTTGGTGATGAGACCAAATTATTCCTCAGCTTCATCTGGGAAAAAATAATTTGACTGAGAAACAGCAACAGAGCATGTTACTTCTCATCTGTATCGTAGCTTACACTGCCTTCAGACGCCATTACACTGCTCTATTTATTTGCACCAAATGAGTGTATGTAGATTTTTTTTTTTTGTCACTGTGAAAGTTTGCGTGTAATTTACTTGACATTTTATGGAAACATGGATAATGACAGATATTGTTGCTGTTATTAAGGTTAGGTTTAAGGGGTAAATCTCTTTTCAAAAGTAACTCAGCTTTAACCCTTTAACCCCTGAGACGTTATTCCAAAGCTGCTGTGAGTATGTGCTTGTGTTCCTTTTCTTCAGTGGTTTTGTTTTACTGTGTGTTTTAGGGTCAAAACTGGGTGGAATAACAGAAAAAGACAAAGAGAGGAATTAAAGTTTGACAGGTTTTTACTAAATAAATCACTCAGAATGTACATCAATAAGAGATTTAGGATGTTGAACATAAACTGTGAACTGGAACACACTAAACAACAAGTATTTGAATTTGGGCCCAGTAGTTTTTGTTTTGGGGCTCTTTTTTTCTAAATCTGTCCAGCTGCTTTTTGACACCTGGTTGAACTCCAAAAAGCATTTACACAGTCAAAAGTTGGTAAAAAATACAGTTAAAGAATAAAGGAAAATCACCACAACGCTGCAAACAACAGTAAAAACAGACAAACAAACAAACAAACAAACAAAAAAACGAGGAAAACAGTTTTTTAAAAAAAAGCCTAAACCATCCATTTTTATTGTGAGTCTGTGCTTAGCCCCCCATTCCACAGGTGGAGGGGAGTGCACTGAGCATGCTCAGATGTCTATGGAAAGAACAAGGTCTATTCTATCAGCACGTTTTGAAATTTTAACTATTTAGCAAATGGTTGAATTTTTATGAATATTACAAATAAATCATACCATCAGAACGAGCACCGCAGACACATCAGGGGTTAAAGGGTTAAGCTTTTTCATGCTCTTTTTTTTTCATAATATTTATAAGTAATGGTATGGTTTATGCTGATTAATTGCAAGGTACAATTCGTTGTTTACAGTGTCTACTAAAGCTTTACCTCATTCACACTGATAAAGTTGAGTGTTGTATCAGCTTGTAAACAGACTTCAAAGTATCGAGTCCAGCAGGAAATAAAATTTGTGGTCTTTCTCCATTTCGACACGGTTCACTGAGCTTGAATTAGGTTCTTAGATTTCCAAGTCCAAAAAGCTCACATTTAGACACATAATTTTTAATTTCTCTGCATCCGACTTGGTCTAATACCGTGTCATTGATGTCCTCATCAGTGTGATGTGATTTAATTTAGTTGTGGCGTTACATCGCTGAATATTCCTGCACGCTGTGCGGATGAGTGGATGCTCTTTGTGCTTTCGATGACACCACCTCTCGATGAAAGCAGGACACAGATGTGACAGATAATTCGAAGAGGTGGACGAGATCAAACAAAAGCCAGTTTAGATTCATGGCCAACGGACCCGCTCTGCTATGAGGGGGGTCACGGGAGTGATGCCAGAGGGGAGAGGGGTTGGTGGATCTGAGAACTTCACACAGAGATTAAACACCAGATGAAAGTGGACACGAATCGCCAATTGAGAGCAACATGTGTAGCAGACAAAAGCAATCAATCATGTCCCCTCCACCACTTCACCTCCAATAAGATTACATCAATCAATAAGCTCTCTTATGAGTGATTGGATTTTGTCTGCCTCCAAAGTGCAAGGGAGGGGGAGGGTGGTGGTCTGCTCAATTTTCCCAATGATTAAAGCAGGGCCAAATTGCTTAGATAACATCAAGGACCTTGCTGTGGCGAGGTGTGTAAGGGCAGCACTGGGAGCAGATAGAGGCAGGTGACAGACAGTAACCAGACTAAGAACAACACCGCCTACATTAAGGTGATGAGTCACAACCAGAGAAAAGTCACTGTTTCTATGAACATGGATAAATCTGTGTTCGATGGGATCTGTGGGATGTGTGGGCAGTAACCAGTATGACCAGAGACATCGAACAGTCCAGTGGTCGAGGACTTTGTGAAACCTTCAAGGAAGTATGTTAACCCTTCAACTGCTGAGACATTATGTCAATGAAACAAACTGCTTAGAATTTGCGTAGAAGTGTCATAAAAGCCGCTGGGAGTGTGTGTTTGTGTTCCTTCCTTCAGTGGTTTTGTTTTACAGTGTGTTTTAGGCAGGGCCACGGCGCCATACCAAATTTAACATCCTTTCAACGTTTGCCGCCCGATTTCTATGCCTCCCTTCTATGGCAAATCTTACCTGAAATTTTCACAACTTCCAACCTGTATCCACTGGGCCCCCACAAATCCTGAGCCCCATGAATTTGTCATGTTTACCCCCTCCCCTTATCAGCGCCCCAGGTTTTAGGGTCAAAACAGGGTGGAACTAGAAGCACTCGGAGAGCGCAGACCTCCGCCAAGGCTGATGAGTGGGCCCCCCCGTGGGCCCCCCCACCCCCGATCACCCCCAAAAGTTAATCATTTCTTCCTTATCCCATTTCCAACAAACCCTGAAAATTTCATCAAAATCTGTCCATAACTTTTTGAGTTATGTTGCACACTAACGGACAGACAAACAGACAGACAAACCCTGGCAAAAACATAACCTCCTTGGCGGAGGTAATAACGGAAAAAGACAAAAAGAGGAATTGAACTTTGACAGGTTTTTACTAAATAAGGCACTCACAATGTACATCAATAAGAGATTTAGGATGTTGAACATAAACTGTGAACTGGAACACACTGAACAACAAGGATTTGAATTTGGGCCCAGTAGTTTTTATTTTGGGGCTCTTTTTTAAATCAGTCCAGCTACTGTTTGACACCTGGTTGAACTGCAAACAGCAGTTACATGGTCAAAACTCAGTAAAAACACAGTAAAAAAAAAACCAAAGTAAATAATAATAATAAAGGAAAATCACAACAACACTGCAAACAGTAAAAACAAAAAACAAGGAAAACGGTGTAAAAAAAAAAAAAAAGCCTTAACCGTCTATTTTTATAGCAAGTCGGTCTCACTCACTGCTGTGTTTTGCCCCCCATTACACAGGCGACAGCAGGTGAACTGAGCATGCTCAGATGTCTATGGAAAGAACAAGGTCTCTTCTATTAGCATGTTTTGAAATGTTTCTTATTGAGCTAACACTTGACATTTTATGAATAATTAAACTAAATCATGCATTCAGAATGTTCACCACAGACACGTCAGGAGCTAAAGGGTTAAAGTCTTAAACCCTTGGCTCCCATAAACTTGCATTACACTCCTCTCTAAAAATATTACACATCAATCATTTTTTCCATAAGTCATTCTGATTTCACCCGTAACATTTGCACCGTCTCTTAAGAGAACTGGTACATCTTTTTTTTTGTCAATTTTTCAGTAATTTTTTCTTCTATTAATAAGATCTCAGGTCAGATATGCTTTAATGTCTGCCGTGTTGGACTTTGATTGACAGCTCAGTGTGACAGCTCGCCCGCCTGCCGAGTTGGACTTTCAGAGTTTCTGTTTATCTAAGAAAACACTTTTCCCTTGACAGATTGCTTCACTGTAGCTATGGTAATGTTCCACAGACAAGACTGTAAAATGACTTTGTTTCATGAGGCTTGATGTTTACCGTCAGTTAACACTCAGCATTAGCTTTAGCATTAGCTCACCTCTGACCCTCTTAGGCTTCTGTAGTCCTGGTCCTGTTGTCAAATTACAGTCACTTCCAACTGTAAATACTTCTTCCTACTCAGAATTACAGTTCAGACACCGAACAGAAACAAACACAGAAATGGACTATAATGGAATGTAACATTGATATTTATGTTTATGCATATGTGTGTATTGTGTTTTTATTACCTTACACTTACAACAAACGAAAGACCAAGTCACCGCCATGTTTCTATAATAGCTCTGAACTGATCTCTTCCCTTTTTTCACTGTAAAGTTAACATCCCTTCAAATAAAAAAAAGCCCAGAACGGACAAAACAAAATAGCTTTTTGGATTTATTTTTTATGGCCACAGTAGAAGGGACTGTGGTATTCATGTGGTTGAAAACTCTTGTCTACTGAGTTGTCACACACTTATCAATAATGAAAGTAATGACTGTCATGAAGACTCACAGCAAAATAGAATAGAGAGTGGAAAAGTGAACCAATAGGATCCTAATTTTGGAAAACTACTAAAGACACAACTGATTATTAGTCATGATTAATATTGGGAGTGACTGTTCCTATTGTCAAAAATGAATTTTAACCCTATAACACCAAACGTATCATATTTGATACATGAGTTTTGAAGCACGCTACATGATCAGTGTGATATTTTTTTCCTTGAAAAACCTGATGTATACAATTAGATACATGCAATACACAGATAATCCACCAGGGGGGAGGAGTTCATTCACCAAAGGCCTTTTCAGTGACACTACAAGATTGTCATTAATGAGGAAGGAGGCAGAAGTTTGCCAATTTTGAAAAGGAATTACCAATTTGTTAGACATGTTTGAGTTATATTATGTGTTTGTTCAAAAATAACAATATTTGAGCGTTGAGACTTAGTGTATCAAATATCATACAAAATTGAAACTCATACATGGGAATTGATGATTGGAAAAAAAAAAGGGGGTTGTTCAGAAGGACCAATAAAGGCTGTAGTTTCAGAGAATTGGAATTTTTGGTCAATGATTTAATGGTTCAGGCTTTACAGGGTTAATGCAAAGACTAAAGCAAAATTCATAAATCTGACTCCTACTTAGCAGGACCTAAAACTGCATCCAACTTAATCCATATAGACCCACAAAGCCACCAGTGACCAAAAGCATCTACTCAATTCTCTAATATTTAATACCTGTCGATCCACTGATCCTATCAGTCCATGTGAATAATTGGTGTGAAATGCAGTTTGTCATCTTTTCGTTGCCATCAGATTTGACCCATTTGGACGTTCAGAGGCTCCATAGTTACTGCAGAAACACTGTCATCTTCTACAACACTGATTCACCAGTAAAACCCATGGAGTTGGATCAATGACAGTGGTTTTTGAGGCTTGTTTTTATGTTCAGTTAATGACATATTTTGGTGAAAAATGCCCTTTTTCTTCAGTTTTCTCTGTTTTTATATAATAACCTTTGAATCTACTCTGAGTTTTCATGAACATCTACATGATCAGTTAATTAAATACAGGGGAAAATAACATTATTTACACTGAATGATGACGGTAGGATTGGATAATATCATAGTAAATGGTAATAAATTACTTAAGAAAGGTTAAAAAGAGAAAAATCCATTTAGGAGCTGCCATAAAAGTTGCACTAGGTCTTCATGGGTTAAGGATGTGAGGAGGAAATGTTTCTAAACTTAATAAATTAGTACCAGTCTTTACTTGAACACTATATCAGATTCAGTAAAAGACCAGACAGTTTAGACCAGAAAACTTCACTATCTAGTCACCATACTTTACTTGTAGTCAGTTCTTCCTGATATTATCTTATCTGAAATTATAGCTTTATTGCCGTTTGAAAGATGATTCAGCTTGGACAAATCCACTGAGCCTTTCTCCTGCCAATTTCCTGAAATAAAACCCAGAGGAGCAGCTTCACCTCACGCACTTGTAGGAGTTAATGTGGCGAATGTAATGGTTTTTCATACGTCAACATTGACCTGTTCAATTCATTGTGTGGTTTAGTTTCACCTACACAGCCTATTCCACTAAATGCATTGAAAACAGTTTGTTTATTTCAGAAATTGCGATTAATTATTTCCAGACTCCTGCGGTTGGCGGACTGTGGTTGTGTTTGTCGATCCTTGGTGCTGATGTGTAGAACTGTGATGCGCGATTTAGCTGAAAAAGACAATAGCCTTTAGTCCACCATTAATGAATAAACGGAGATCAAAAACCACGTTATCTCACATTCACACACAAAACCTTGTGTCCGGGTCACTGAGCAATGCTTAAACTCAAAGATCTTCTCCTGGATACTCTAAAAAACATTACAATGGGTTCATTAAGGTAAGTAATTAGGGAAGCGTGTGTGCAGTCGTCACAGTGTTGCTAAATAAAAAGAGCCCTCCTGTGTGTATGGAAGGTCTTCAAGAGTCTCCTGCAGTGAAACTGAAGAGTTTGCTCCTTCTTTTCCACCTTAGTTGGAGATTCATGCAAAATCAATTGGCTGTTTGCGTGCAACAATAGGAGTGTGCTCATTAGTGGAGCACACACACTTTGGTCATTTGTCTTCTATTCACTAGGTGGCCAGAGGGCACTTTAAATTCCCATCGTTTCCCAGGCAGATATGCCTGCTCAGCCCATCCAAGACTCTTTAGTGTGTGTGTGTGTGTGTGTGTGTGTGTATGTGTGTGTGTGTGTGTGTGTGTGTGTGTGGAGTGTGTGTAAAAGAAAGATCCACCTGCCTCTGCATATCTCTGTACTAATGTGCAGCAGCTGTTAGCTTCTACCCCTACAACTCATAAGATGCCAATTATCTATGCCAATTAAGTTTCTACTCTGATTTTAGTAAATCTACCAAACTTAATGTGTAAACACGGTGAGGTTATTATTACACCTTTTACAGGGTTACGGTGCCAGATGGCTGCCTTCCACAACTCTATATTTATTACAGTTTGGTGAGTTACAGTGAAAATGCTGTTCGTTGTATAAACGCTGACAAAAGTGTTCCAAATCTGATCTTTTCACTCATATGTGACTCAGATCTGTTTTTTCATGATAGTGTCAGCAGCACAAATCACCCTGAATGTATTTTTTTTTTTTTTTCAATTTGGATTATGATTGCTTTCATATGTGGTCTTAAAGGGGTCATATTTAGCTTTTTCAAATGGAATTATGCATTTTAAAACATTTCCATGTGGTGTACATAAACTGTAAATGCTATGCTTGGGTCTGAATTCTTCATTAATTCAACTCCACAGGCCCATCTTCAACACTATTTCTGAGTAATGACACCAGAGAGGTCGTTTTGAGCGCTGGCCCTTTAAATGCACATGAGCCACTTCACGCCCCACCCCCTCCAGGTTGTTGACCATGCTGCTCTGTACCGTTTCTCCATACTCTGAGAAATGTTTGTCAGAAGACCTTATATGTGCAAATGTCTTGATGTAACTAGCTGTAGATGCAACAAATTAAGAAGGAATTAAAACAGATTTTTGCTGAAATGAATATAAAGCTAGCTAAATGTACCAAAGACTAGTAAAAGTGGGTTTAGCAAAATATGACCCCTTTAAATCAGAGACAAATCAGATTTGATCATCTTCAATGTGACCTCAGTCTGAATAGTCAGATCAGAATTCATCTTTTATCAGAACTCTGCACTGATTTGAATCACTCGCATCTAATATAGAGCTTAAAAATACATGAATGCTGAACTAACAATAATCCAACACATCATATACAACTGTACAATACTGACTGGGACCTTTTTACTCCACCATAACTAACCACTGCTTATGCAAGTGTTTCAGTTCAGGACTGAAACCAGTTCAGATATACTAATCACATCAGATTTGTTTTGTTTGGCTGCTCATGTAATGTTTTGGCCGTTAAGACTGGCAGTGCAAACATAGCCTTCAGGATACAGATGGGTCCAATCAAGCGAAAGTGAACATCAATATGAAGAAGTACATTTGCACACATCATTTATCAAGCGTGCTCATTCTTTAGCGAAATATCTCTATTTTATGGAACTGTTATCCTTTTTAAAATACCACTTACACAGTACAGGAGAAGTTCTGACCTTCTGCTAGGCTGCATTAAATTAACAAAAACGCAAAAGACTGTCTATTACTTTGAGAAATTAAAATTCTGAATGATGTTTGTGAATTCATACACTGGTCACATTAAAAAAGACTATCTGTGAACTGTTACCGAGAAATGACTCTTTATTTGTAATTTACCTATATCAGTATGGACCACCACAAGTTGTAAATAACACTGTGTTAGTATTAAATACATTCAATAAAGCTTTGTGATTAGATCTGGTTTGTTGTTTTAAAAAATAAGTCAACAATTTGGGTGATGCATACAATGGTAAAGAGTCATCCACGTTACTATGGCAACCTGTCCACCTGTTACCACATTCTCATGTCAATAAAACAGAGACTTTTCAATATTTTACTCCAAAATTTATTTTCAGCATAGTTGAACATAATATCTAAAAGGTTTTGTCATTGATATCAATTTCTGTTGAGAACCGCATGTTTTGAATGTTTGCGTAAAGCTTAAAAAATAGATGTCCGTTTCAAGTCCATGTGTTACCGAGCAGTAATTTGACATTTTTCACCAAAAATTTTTCTCCCCCCAAATGTTGTTATACATAATTAAATAAATACATATTGAAGTGCTTATAAATACCTACTCAAATATGTATAATACATGCATATAAGTTACTCTGCTTACATGACAGAGACTGTTGAACACCAAATGTGTCCATGTGTTACCGCTTGATCAGACCCATATATTTTAATACATCCTGAATGTTTTTCTAAGAATTCCTAGTAACTATGCGGTATGGCCAAAGATCAGTAATATTGTGATCTACATTCTGGGGTTTTCTCATCTTTTATAAAATGTAGACGTGTTACCGGTCTATAACAAATTTAGTCCAAGCTACTTTTTGGGTTCTGCAGATGGGATGTTATGTGATACAGTTGTTGTTATCTGACTAAAAACACCCATTTTAGATCAATGCCAGTGCAATATTCCAATAATGGCCACACCCAAAATGTGAAACAAATCTGCTGATCAATGAAATATGTCACCAAAAATTGTTATGTGTTTTTTATGTGACCACGCAGGCACGCACCTTGTTTATGGCAGTAAATATGTTTTTCCCGCCGCTCCTCATCCTGGGATGCAGAATTGTGATGTTTTTGTCGCATTTCAGTGACGTAAAGGTCAGATAAATGTGACCTGGCCGTTCAGACTGAAGTTTCACTGCAAAATATCAGATACGTATCGGATTTAGGACCACCAAATGAAAGTGGCCTGGGTCGGATTTGAAAAAAATCGTGTTTGTGTTATTCAAACTGTCTTTAACAGATAGGATACAGGTCACATATGGGCAAAAAAATCAGATTTGGGCCACATTTGCCTGCAGTCTGAACATAGCCTTAGTGTTGATGAAGATCTGGAGTTGGTCCCAGAGTACCTTCAATGGCAACTCACTGCTACTAATGTGCTGATCGCTAATGCTAATGCTAATGCTAGGTGCTTTGTATATTAGAATGGATAAAATGCAGAGATGGAACTTCCCTTTGGAGATAATATAGTGTCTTAACCTTAACCTTATTCTGCATGTGTGCTTATGTGAAGTTTGGTGCTGTACAGGGAGGTTTTCATTTTCTAAGTTAGCCAAATCATTTCTAAGCTAACTGTCGCATGAGTCGCAGCAGTAGAAACTTGGAATCAGTGTATTGATGCAGGCAGTCATAAGCTAACAGTGGAATTAGCAAACGATCATCTGCACAAAACAGACTTCAGCGCATGAAAATTTAAACATCTTAAACAAGGATTCAATTCCACAGCTGAATGGCAGCACCAGTGTTTTACTTTTTAGATTCCTAAATGCAAGAAATAACAGCAAGTATGAATGTTTGTTTGAATATTTCTGTCTACATAAGATAATTCTGATTATCTAAACCCACCGCCTTCATCATAAGAACAATGTAGGTGTTATGAACATTCAGTGTGAGTAGTGCAGATATTGAGTTTTACACTGTACACAGCTGTGTAATCTGTTTCAGTGGCAGTTTGTTGTGGATGTATCCTCATTGATAATTCATGACATGATCAAAACATCAAGACAAACGTATGCTCAACAAAGCTCAGTTATCCTCTGGCATGTCATCCACTGTTTATATTCCACCTCACTTGAAGCCTGAGGCACAGTAGCCATCCACCATATTGCATTTGTCTGCAGAGCCATCAGATTCGGTACCATCAAATTGCCTAATTTGTTTCAGCTCAGACATCCAACACAAAGCTGGTTTCTTTGTTGAGGACTAGTAATTGATACCTGAGCACTCACTGCCATAAATCATGCACAGACAGCTTCTTGGATGGAGCGTTTAATGTGATTTCATGATATTCATTCTGAGACCACAGCGTGAAAAGACCGCTCAATCCCAACAAAATGAAACAGATTCAGTGTGGAGGAGCAGTGATCACCGGCTGATTATTCAATAAGGCCTATTCTTTCCAGAAGGGGGTGGGTCAGTGGTGCAGTTTACCTCAACTGAAGAGTGATTGTACAATGTACTATTTACTAACTTTCCTTCAAGGATTATTTTCTTTGTCCAGGTGTAGAGTGATCAATTTGACTCTCCTGTAAGCCTGTTCTTTAACATCTCTAGTTTCCTCCACTGGGTTGAAGAATGGTTAAACCACAGTTCACATTACTAACAGGAGTTACACCAGCTGAAATAGTTTCAGTGTTGGTGTTCATTACACCTGGAATCTTACACCTGCCTCTTATGCAGTGTTTTTCAACCTTGGAATTCAAATGGGGTTGCCTGAAATTTATTGTAATTGATAAAAAAAAATCCAAAAAACATACTAATAAAAATATATGGTGAGTTGAGCGAGACAATCCCAATACATAAAAGACATGACAAACTGTGAAGCTGAAACTGAAGCACTGTGGCACTGTTTATCTTTCAAATGTTCATTGTGGTCAGTTTCAGATGCTGCAGCTCTTTCATAATTCATAGTTTGAGTTCTTGTTTGTTCAGTATTAATTGTCATCCTTGTAAATCCAAACTGGACTGACTGTACATATCTTGACCAAGGAAAATAAAATTCTCACTTTGTGCAGTAATCTACACCTGGCTTTTCTGCCTCTGTCCATAATAATATACATTATATACACAAAATATTGTATAAAATTAATGTTTATTTGCAACTTAGTATAGCAAACTATTACGTGATCAGAAACAAAATAATTTCAGCCAAAAAGAATTTCTCTGTATTGAATGTCTGGGGTCGCCAGAAATTTATGATGTTAAAATGGGATTACGTGTCAAAAAAGGTTGTGTCTTAACTCATCTTTTACCCATAATCAGCGACTATAACACCCAATAATTTCCCTCCTGCGATTAATAAATTATTCTGATTCGATTATTTATCAGTTTGTCAGTGTAGGCTATCATTATGCGTTAGCAACTACTCGATTATGCCGTGTTGTCACCATAGTTGTTTTGTTGGTTTCACCTCCCCATGTCACCACTGTATTTGTGTACCTTCTATAGGTTGTTAATAGTATCATGACATATCGCGATATATCGTATTGTGATCCTCAATTAGTGATTTATATCGTACCGCCAGATTCTTGCCAATATGCACCCCTGTTTACAAGTAGGATCTCCTGTGGCCAATAATGAAAATGAAGAGGAAAGGACATTTTGTGACTGTTGAACCATACACCTCCACGTGCACTGACAGCGCTTTGGTGTTAAAATAATTTTAATACGTTGTTTATTGTGAACTTTAGAGTGGATTGTAGAGCTGGTGCAATGGGCCACTAGTTTTTTAAAGGTCCAGCATGTTACATTCAAGAGGATATAATTACAGAAATGGAATGTAATGTTCCTAATTATGTTTTCATTAGTGTACAATCACACAAAAATGAGGACTGTTGTATTTTCACCTCCTGGAAATGAACCATTTGGATACTTTTCACATTCTGCCATCTTGCATTGTCTTGTTTTTTTCCACATCATAGTTGGTATCATTCAACTTTAACCCTTTATAGTCACTCAGAAATACTCTGAAATTCAAAATTTCAACCTTAGTGTGTTATTGGAGGACATAACAAGACTTTATAACTTTTGTGAAATTTTTCAAAATTTCTTATTGTCATGTAGGAAATCAAGATCAATGAAGTTACCATATTTGGTTCCTTGCCCATAAGCGGCAAAAAAATCAAAGAAGTATGTAAACTACAAGAAAAACACATGTAATGTGAAAGGAACATATATTATAGAACATTAGAATATCACTTTTAGAACATTAGACCAACGTAAGTGCTGATCCAGACACATTCTCCCTTTGAACATCATTCCTTACATTAGTACCATTACTTCGTGGTACTTAACAAAACAGGTACACTCATTGTTCATGCAGAGGTGGACTTTACAGACCCTGTAGACCACATTGGACCTGAGATTGTTGACTCACTGTCCTCACTAGTCGCTTTTCCATTAGACATCTGTGCAAAACTTTACCGATATTTACTAAATGTCGAAAAAACAGAAGTGCGTAATGTCGGTTTTTCCATTAAATCACAAATATGATGATTTGTTAATTAATCATCGTGAGATGACACAAGAAGTCATTCCATAAACATGGCGACGAACGTAAATATGGTGTTGATTTACAGATATATTCATTATTATTATTATGTATTACCCCTCTATCTCGTACTAAATTAAAAAATGATTGGGTTTCCTGGTGTGTCCACACATACCGCGACATGCTTCTTCTTCTTCTTTGCTTGTTGTAATGTATGTCAACATCCGTTTTTTTAATTCACCAGACTCTAGTTGTGAAAAAAGGTCTTTTCATTGCAGTTTTGCATGATATACCATTTGCGCTATGCCCAAAAAACCACCTCTTGCCAGTACAAAAACTTTTAATCAGAAAATGAGACTTTTTGCGAAATTGTTGTTTTTCTGTTAGGTAAATTTTTATGTGCAAGTTATATTTGCACAGTTTGAGGGTCAATGGGAAAGCAACTACTGTCTGGTTATATACAATAAAAGAGAGTTCAAGGTTAATAAGGGCAAAATCGACAACAATTTCAGTGCAAATTCATAAGCAATCCTGTTGACCAAAGTGTATTGTTTTCTCGACCCTTTAAATCAGACTTAACCCATAAAGACCCAAACATCCACTGCTGATGAAAAGCATCTACTGATCTAAACTGTTTAATAACTTCTGATCCACAAACCCTATCAATACACGTAAATAATTGGCGAAATTGTCATTTTTCTATTTGGTAAATTTTTATGCGCAAGTTATATTTGCACAATTTGAGGGTCAATGGAAAAGCGACTACTGTAACTGTTGCTGTCACTGTCTTGTAACGTATGTGGAAATACTAAAAATAGTCACTTGCCTGATAAAGGGTTAAAGTGAATTACTAAATTAATTAAAAATTAAAAATTAATTAAAAAGCCCAAGCTGATTAAACAAACACTGGCTTTAACAAGTGACTTGCAGCCACCATAGGGGAAGGCAGGGGAATATTCAGACAGTTATAAATGCATTTATAAAACAAAATTCATCTTTCAATAATTCAATTCCTAGCTAGAGTACTATCCTAAAAATTGTGACACTGAAAGAATCACTTGTCACCTCTGTTGTGTCTTGTAGTGTCTTCAAACCCGTCCTGGTGTCCTTCTTCAATCAGTAATGGAGACGAATAGAGAGCGGGTCTTGGTTGACCTCCCCGGCTTTAACCGCTGTTATCAGATTTTCATTGGAGAATGTGAATCTCCTTCATTGATTAGGACATAATTGGCTCTAATTGTGGAGTGTGTGTGTGTGTGTGTGTGTGTGTGTTTACCAGGCAGGGGAGCCTCTTGAAGGGCAGTCAGCCTCATAAATGATTAACAGGAAAGATGAATCTCTGCTGCAGCCACAGGTTAATCTTTACTCACATGCTTTTAAAGTGTTATATAGTGCTTCTTTGTGGTACTGACGTCCTTCCTTTTTACAAGTGAGATTTACGCAACAGTTTCAGCGTCAATTTATAATTCCAGCCTTTTTATATACAGATTGCAGTCTTTGGATATGCAAAATGACTTATACTAGCAGCTTTCTGTGTTTTTGACGTTTGATGGGCAGATTGTCGATGATGGCAGATCCTGTTTGATTTCCGAAGGCATCATCTGCTGCAGGAGTTTACGTCCTAATACAGCGTTAGATTCAGTGGTGAAATGCAAGTACTTTTACTGCAGTCTGTACTTTTCAATTTACAATTTTTCGTCTCCTTCCCGTCCAGTGAAAGCCACGTTAAGTGTTCCTTTATGGGTTGAGTAAATTCTTCTCGTCTTGGATTTAGTGGAAAATATACTGTGACAAAGCTAAAATGGGGCCTGTTTTTGTGAGATCGTGAATGGCATGGTTCTCAGCTAAGGTAGAGCGGTAAAAAAACTAAGTATACACATTAATGCAGCAGTAAAAAGAATCCAAAAAACATCACATATGATAAATGATAAAACACTGAAGCATTTTACTGCCCTTTGACTACATAAGTAAGTAAAGTAAAGTAAAGTAAATTTTATTTATAGAGCACTTTTCACAGACAGAGTCACAAAGTGCTTTATCAATTCAAATCAGAATCAAATTAATCAAATTAAATTAATTAATTAAATTAATTACATATGTACATATGGTTGATAATACTGACATACCAATGGTTAAGTAAGATTTTAAATGCAGAAATGTCACTGTGTAGTACTAGTAGAGTTTTCTCACACTGTTAGAATCTGAGTCATCCCCCATTGAGTAGATAAAAGTAAGTAGTTCTAGTTTTAATGAGTAATAAACCAAGAAAGGAACGCTTATTAAACTGCAGCTGGGACAGGCAGCCTCAGTTTCTATGTAGATGGGTCAATATTTACTCTTTAATTTGATCAAAGGAAAAAAAAAGAATATAACAAGTGGTGCCAGGCACTGCAAACCCTGCCCTCGCACATATTGTCCCATATTTTGGCATCAATCCAGCTGATGTCATCATGTCTATGCATGTACTGATGTCAGCATATCAGTTGTCTCTATATACGTGCCAAGTTTGAATTAAATTTAAACAAAATTGATGTTTTTATAGACATTTGAAATTCCGCCTTTATAAGTAAACGGGAGAAGAAAAAATATTTTAAAAATTCATAAATTCATGTGCTACTTTTCTTCAGGGATTTTGCTTTACTGTGTGTTTTAGGGTCAAAACGGTGGAATAACAGAAAAAAACAAAAAGAGGAATTGAAGTCTGACAGGTTTTTGCAAAATAAGGCGCTCAGAGTGTACTTCAGTAACAGATTTAGGATGTTGAACATGAACTGTGAACTGGAACACACTGAACAACAAGTATTGGACTTTTGGCCTAGTAGTTTTTGTTTTTGGTTAGTTTTTCTCTTTTTCTAAATCCATCCAGCTGCTTTTTGACACCTGGTTTAACTCCAAAAAGCAGTTACAGGGTGGGGAAGCAAAATTTACAATGAACATTTAGTTGTTTTTTCTCAGCAGGCACTACATCAATTGTTTTGAAACCAAACATATATTGATGTCATAATCATACCTAACACTATTATCCATACCTTTTCAGAAACTTTTGCCCATATGAGTAATCAGGAAAGCAAACGTCAAAGAGTGTGTGATTTGCTGAATGCACTCGTCACACCAAAGGAGATTTCAAAAATAGTTGGAGTGTCCATAAAGACTGTTTATAATGTGAAGAAGAGAATGACTATGAGCAAAACTATTACGAGAAAGTCTAGAAGATACTATTAAAGAAGAATGGGAGAAGTTGTCACCCGAATATTTGAGGAACACTTGCGCACATTTCAGGAAGCGTGTGAAGGCAGTTATTGAGAAAGAAGGAGGACACATAGAATAAAAACATTTTCTATTATGTCAATTTTCTTGTGGCAAATAAATTCTCATGACTTTCAATAAACTAATTGGTCATACACTGTCTTTCAATCCCTGCCTCAAAATATTGTAAATTTTGCTTCCCCACCCGGTACACGGTCAAAATTCTGTTTAAAAAAAAAAAAAAAAAAAAAAGGAAAATCACCACAACACTGCAAACAATAGTAAAAACAAAAAATACAACAAAGAAAACAGTGAAAAAGAAAAAAAAGAAAAGCCAAAACCATGTATTTTTTATAGCGAATCGGTCTCAGTCACTGCTCTGTGTTTTACCCTCCATTCCACAGGTGGCAGGGGGTGCACTGAGCATGCTCAGACGTCTATGAAAAGATCAAGGTCTATTCTATCAGCATGTTTTGAAATTTTTCCTGTTGAGCAAACGGTTGAATTTTTCGGAATATTTAAAATAAATCCTACATTCAGAATGCTCACCACAGACACGTCAGGGGTTAAAGGGTTACCGATTTGAAGGTTCAATAATCTTAATGAACATCTTTGACTAAATTTAAGATCCACCTGTGAGTCGAACAGCAGCTCTACGTCTTCTTAGTTAAACATAAACACCCGTACGTCTTTATTTTTTGTTAATAAATTGAATTCTTTTTCTAAATCTGACCGACACTTTATAGACTGTACTATCTGTAGTTTTCAACACAACTTCTGTGCGGTGCTTGGTGTGTGTCCTCTAATGCGTCTGACCCTCAGGACACAGTGTGAGTCCAGCTTTTGGAGGCCTGTCAGGCATTTATCTGACACTAACAAGGCCTGTATATATCTGCCTCCTGATACGAACCATTGGACAGTCAATGGCTGTGTAAGGTCAAGGGAGTGGAGTGATTAGGGCGACTCTCCAACGCATTAACAAAGTCTCATGACTGACAACTACCTGCACTGACATCATCCATCACATCCTGAGTGGGCTTCATCACCGGAGGAAGACGGCGCTGTTATTTATGTCAGGTGTAACACGTGGCCTTTTTGTCTGCGCCTCAGGTGTGACGAGTGCCGGCTCTGCTATCACTTCGGGTGCTTGGACCCCCCACTGAAGAAATCCCCCAAGCAGACGGGATACGGCTGGATCTGCCAGGAGTGTGACACATCATCCTCGAAGGTAAGTGTGTGTGTGTGTGTGTGTGTGTGTGTGTGTCTGTCACAAAATGTCACCATGAAGGAGTTCAGTGTGGGTTCTCCTGACCTGCATTAGTATCTCTCTCCAGAGAAATCCACCTAAAAAAGCAATTCAACAATATGTGGTTTTGGGGGTTTTTTTGTTTCTCAGTGGTTTTGCGTAGAAATGTGAATGGCATTTTCTTGGTTTTGATTCAATTCCAAACCTCAGTACAGTGGTTTTGAATACTTTATAATCTGAATTGTGAAGGTGCTTTGTCCGGCACCATCTTCGTCATCTTTGTTAGCCATTTCTTCAAACATTTTCTCTCATAAAACTACCCATCAGATTCATTTCAGATTATATATATAGCTTCCTTGGGACAATGTCTATACAGTTTGGTTACAGTTTTGAAATATTTAGATTTTTTGTTAATTTTTGACGAATTTTTCAAATCGTAAAAATTTACCTTCACTTATAATGGGCCATATTTTAATGGCTTATAACATGGAAATGGTTGCAGATATTAATATAGTTACTATTGAGCACTGATAGAAAGTCATATAGGGACTTTCATTTGGGTTCATAACCTTTGACCTTGAGTAACCTTGAAGGGCCAAACTCAAGGTCACCAATGACTGGATTTCATCAATCGTCTTTGAAATTACTGGTGAGAATAATTTCAGTTCTTTTATGTAGCTTTCTTGGGACAATGTCTACAAAGTCTGTTCACAGTTTTGAAAAATTTAGATGTTAAAATTTTTGCCACATTTTTTGAAATATTAAAAAGTAGCTTTTGCTTATAACACTGGGTTACAAAAATGTTTTTTGCAAGTTGTCTAGGTTTTTTCAACTGAATTAGGACCATTTTGCACCGCTAAATCCAAAAATGACATCTGGTTTTCTCAATCAGTCAGGTTTTTTTGCTAATTTGATTTTGAAAAATTTGATCTTCTCACAAAATTGATTACATTTTTGTGACTTTATCAGTTGATTTTTTATATAGTTCTCACCCAAAATAGGTTTTAAGAGAAAAAAAATCATTTTCTAACAGGATGTATTTATTATGTATTATGTATTCACCGCAGATGTGGCAGAATACGTCAGGCTTATTTTTGCAAGATCTTCTAGTCGAAGCCATTTCATTCACCTGTAATATTAAAAAAAACAATCATAAATTGGCAAATGTAAAATCTTCAGAACTTGTTTATTGCAAGAAATATAAAAGAATTTTGTATCATATGATGTGAAAATGCCCATAAATGTAAGCAAAAACGTTAAAAAGCCAATATGTAGCATAGCTCAGAAAGTTGATCTGATTGAGCAAAATTAATGTGAGTTTTGGATTCAGCACACCAAAATTATCCTAAATCAGCTCAAAAAACTTAAACAATAAATTTGTTGTTGACCAGTGTAATGGGCTCTATGTACAGCTCCACTACGTCCTGAACTTCAGGTAGCTCCTTTATTTCCTGTCAGTCATTATTGGACACACTGATTAATCCAGGTGTGTCTGCTACTTCTTGTTGTGACTATTGATTAATTAGGCACATCTGGATTAATCAGTGTGTCCAATAATGAAAGACAGGAGCCCATCGGTCCATTAGCCATATTTTGATGACTTAGAACTTGGAAATGATTAGATATCAATATATTTACTATTGAGTACTGATAGGAGGTCATATATAGACTTTCATTTCATTACTTTTCCTCCAGTGAAAGTACCACCCACTTCTGTTGGGAGATTGATCTGTAGCATCAAGACCACAGGACGCTAACATAGCAGCAAAACCTGACAACCTCACAAATTCTTGATAGATCATGCCGGTGAGATACAGGGCCACTGGTCCTATGTTTCTTCATAGTTTATTCTTAGCAAAGCATCAAATAACTTATTCCAATTGAAGTCTCTAACAGAGGGGTTACTGGACATGATTTCAGGTTTCAGGGTTGAGCTGGTTTCCTCTGTTGGTCACACAGTGTTTTCTTGATAGAATCTGTAAATATCGAATATGTGAAGAAATACACAGGTAATTAATTTCTTAGTGGAAACAGCCTGTTTACTCATTTCCATACGGAATTCTTGGGATTTTTCTCAAAATTGCTCACACTCACTCTCAGTTCTTCAGTACCTCTTGTGTATTTAAAGTTGTTGGTTAAAGTCCACAACCATGAACAAACAACAGCTTCACATAAACACACAAGCCCTTGTTAGATTTACACACTGAACTATTACAAAATGACCATACCTTTAAAACAAGGTTCCTGTTATCAGCTATGCTAACTAGCCTCCACTTTCTGCAGTAAGAACTAATGCCGCGTTTCCACTACGTGGAACCAGCTCGACTCGGCTCAGCTCGGCTCGACTCGGTATTCCTGGAGACCGTTTCCATTACAAGATACTACTGACTTCACAGTACCTGGTCGTCATAGCAATGCAGCGCGTTACTTCCATGTCGTCTGTTCAGAGAGTTGCTGACAAACTCGCTCGTTGCGTGTTGTCTCGTCTGAATTTTTACATCGGCCGCCAAAGACTGAATCTCCTGGATCGACCATGGTGTAGTTTTGGGCTGTTATCATGTGGATTAATGTATCGCTATATTTACTGTCCACTTTCGCATCTGTTTTTGTAAAACGGCGGGTCACAGAGACAACTGTCTGACCAATCAGTGGTCTGCAGTGCTTACATGTCACGTTTTAGTATCTGGTCCCCGGTACTGGAACCTCGGTGGAGGTGATACCAAAAAAGTAGTACCGGGTTCCAGATTCTAGGTCCTTTTTCGTAATAGAAACATAAAAAGGCCGAGCCGAGTCAAGTCGAGTCAAGCTGATACCACGTAGTGGAAACGGGGCGTAATTTACTGTTTACACTTAACTAAGTAGCTGTTGTCACTTTGATGGAGCAGGGGCATAATAGTTTTTTTTTTTTTTTACTTCACAGCTAGAACGTTCAGTGCCAGGACCAGGGCCTCTCTCCAGGTCCTATAGTTACTCCTGCCATCATAAAACAGGTATATGTAGGTTCATTCTTCTGTCAGTGAACTTAAGATACTGATGAAGATCTGGAGTTGGCCTCTTAGCGCTAATGCTAATTGTGAATACAAGGGACTGTGTGTATTGTGATAGATAAAATGCAGAGACTGAATATGCTTACAGGGATAATAAAGTGAATCAACCTTTAACCTTTTAGTGCTTACTACTACATTATTGCAGAAAGTTTACTTCGGCTTTATCAGCATTGCAGGCTTTTGCATCTTTTATTTCCAAAATCTTCAAACCAATTAATACATCTCTACAGTGCCCTGTGAGACAAGGAGCCAATATTTTTCTTTTATTACAAAACTGTTTCCCTGTAACCCTAGAACTAGATATGGCACTTGTTTTAAAGCAGTATGTGGACATACTGACTAGTGTTTGATAGTTTATGTAATCCTCAACAGGATTACACAAAAATTACTGCAAAGATTTTTATGAAACTTAGTGAAAGAATAGGTCATGGGCAAACAAACTTCACATTATAGTATGGAGAAGATTCTGCTAAAAGATTAGAATTTTCTTTCACTTTTTCTAACATTGAGCTCTGGCGTCGGATTGAATAACAGATGGTGGTGCTTTTGTGGTGGTACGTACTCGCAGAGTAGTTAAATGAACAGATGCTTTTTTATTGTTGGTTTATAAGGTTGTTTCTCCATCTAATAATTGTCGGTAGGTGGGGAAACATGCTAGACAAATGAAGCAATGTGCAGGCCAAAAACATGGATGAAGACAGCTAGTTTGTATCATGCAGAATGCATTCTACTGACAGACACTAAATGTAGCACTAACTGTGTTTGTTAAGAAGAAAGCCCCCTGTGTACTTCAGGTTCTGATAATGAAAAATGGATTTTGATCATTTCAGTCTAGTTCAGTCTGGCCAGTACTTCCCTACTTAAGAAGAGCAGAGTTAACTGTGGTAACTGTACACAGCCTTTTGCTTACTGTAACTCTTTGCAAATATCATTAAGAAATCAAATGTAGCGCAGAAGCTGCACTCTCTCAAAATAACCAATAAAAAGGATTCTGTTTTTAAAAAATCATGTCATCCCTGCTCAGCTATTTAATTTATTTATTGTTCTACATCGCCATAGAGGGTAATATTTGGCTGCTTCTCTGCGTAATTGATAAATGTATTCTCATTTCCATTTCTGTAGAAACCAGTAGTGTGCTGCTCTAGGATCCATCTGTGTGGAAAATGGGGGCTGATTGATGCTGCTGCAGTGGAAGTGAGCTATAAAAGCTATAGTGGAAATGCTGAATCACAGGGACAAAACATTCAATTATAAAGGAAACCAAAAGGTTAAAGCTCTCTTTAAACATTAAGTGGCCTCCATATAAAAGTCCATAAGAATCAAATTTACTTTTAAATGCACCATTAGAATGTTTTGAGCATGAATATTCAATTTTCGTCTGACATGTTTTTATTTGACATGCTGAGTGTTTCTATAAAAATGGATTTGGTAATGGACATATAGATAGGATACAGTATATGTCAAATTTATCAGCTGGTACTTGTGTTTGTGCTCTTTCTCATAAATTAACTCTAGTTTCATTTAAGAAAAACACATGAGGAAAAGCTGTATCAGCTCTAGTGTCAGATGTGAACATCTGTTTTCTTATTTCCAAAAAGGGATTTAGGGTAAAATCCTGTCAACTGGGATGTTTCATCTGGCTAGGCAATATGACTAAAAAATATATATACTTAAGCTTGGAGATTTATTGAAATTATAAATGACTATCTATCTGCAAAACACAGACCTATTTTAAAGTTTAAAAAAAAAAATGTATATTTATATGACACTTAAAAATACAGAATATTTACTCCATCAGAAAAATAAGCATATGTAAAACATACAGGTTATCAAGTTTATCTTCAGACTCATAGCCAGTAGATAAATCAAGGTCCAGAATAACATCCAGTTGAATAATATATTAGTCAACATTTGCTAGGGATCAGTTTTATATTTCCACAATAATTGATGTTGTATAATATTTTGGGTGACTTCATATATTATGTGTGTACTTTGGCTAGTCATGTAAAGAAAAATGGACCAAAAGGTAAAAAAACAAATTTTTATTGCACTTTCAGGCAAAAGGGTGATACAACCCTAGAAATTAGAGTTCACAACAATTACTCTTCCAATTTTGTTTTCACTGAAACCACTCAATGTTCTGAAACACATACGGTGTGATGTCAATAATGTGTGTGGCCACCATCCGCATCCGCAGGCTGTACTCCACTGGGAAAATAAACTGTCAAGTTTCCAGAATTACACCCCCGAATATAGCAAAGTTATAGTCCTGATCCCTAGCAAATGTTGACTAGTGTAGTAGTGAATACCAAACAGACAGGGCAAAACAAGTCAGCACAACATTCAAACACAACAGCAACAACAACTTTTTTCAGCCTGACATCTGCGGCCCTTAGTGTTAGTTATCAGAATACATGGCAGCAACTGATACTATAAAACAAGTCCACTATCAGTGGCTTTAAGACCCACATCCTAAAACACAGACTGCAGACTCCACTTGTCTGTGTCACTTATGTGCCCGTTAAATTCACTACAACACATTCAGCAGCGGGTAGTCACATGTTCTTGTGTCTATAGGCTCATATAGAATGGACGATTTCAGTAGTCTGTTAGTTTATCAGCAGTTACATTGTGCAACATGGATCTCATAAACATGGGTTCAACATGTGCAGAGTGTGTCATGATAACTTAATCTCAGGCTATGATGTGGTCATGATTTGGTAAACCAGGCCAACATGGGATGAGACTACTATATGTGTCATATCATGCTGCCTTCCTATTGGTTAAGTAGAGGGGGGTCATACCAGCATTACACTGTGAGATGGTTATTCTAAATTTCTGCCAGCATCAGAATTTGGAACCGCAATTTTTTTTATCCACTACAGAAGATATTGCTGCTTTTTGTTGTTGCTGATCTGGGAGAGCCTAAAATCAAACAGTGCTATGCCTGGTTTATTCCATTTCACTTTTACTACAAATGGTCACGGAACTTGTTTACAGGACTGAAAACAGTTTTAGCATGTTGAAATAATTTTATATCCTTGAAACATTTTATACATCATCCGCATATTCTATACATGAGGGACTGTTATTCATTTATTTATTTATTTAGAACATACAAAGAAACAAAATAAAACAAAATAATATTTAAATGAACAGAATCTGTCTTCAAGTACAAACAAGTCTAAATTTTCATGGTCGAAAAGGAGTAGGAAGAACTATAGACTTATTTAATCCTACCTCTCAAATACTTATACATCAAATACTTTTACATCTTTATGTAAACTTAATTCATGAATCAAGTTTTTCGTAATTTAGCATTCAACCCACAACTACTACATAATACAGTAATTGAATTATGTACAACAATATTATCATGGCAGTAAATTCATACAGACATCAACAGTGTATATATAATATAGTAATAATAATATACAATGAAGTCCAACACAGTTCTTCATTTTTAGACATTCTAGCATCAGCTTGTGTTGCTTTTTACTGCAGTGATCAACTATGAACCACGGCTAAAAGCTTTTGCTGGTGGAAAATCAGTAAAATAGTAGTTGTCAAAGAGTGTCCTAAAGGGTACCTGTTGTGAGTTCTCATTGCTAGCTATTTCAAAAGATCACGTATAATACTAGCCGTCACTGCTCCGTCAGTCAGGCATGGTCATTGACATGTTACCTCCTCCAGTACTGATGTAGATTCATTGTATTATTCAATTACCTGGGCTGTGACGGACTGGTCACTGACCCCGTGCAGCAGACATCAGTCTAAAATGACACAATATCAACCAGTGCGGTGTCGTGTCCCTACAACAATGGCAGAGTGCAAAGCTTACATCAGCACAAACAACAAGCATGAACAGGTGCTTTCTACTCAATCTCGCTCACTGACTGCTGCTTATTTACTTGCACTCAGTCACCTGGAAACCACCCGGGTACGTCACTTACGGCCGGCAATAGCGGCTCCCCATAGGTTCTGCCCCCATGCATAATTCACATAATAAAAACGTCCAGTGTGGTGCATTTATGGTGATTTTTTTTTTTTTTTTACTGAATTTGCACCTTTCTTGCTTATAAGTAATACACAAAGCACAATTAACCCTTTCATGCACGAATTATGAGAACCTTGATCAAAATTTATTTTCACGAGTATTTTTATTCCTCTTTAGGCATGGGAAAAAAATGCGATTGAAAATTTTGTTATGAATCTATTTTTCATGAACTTCAAAAAATGTCCGCTCAGTTTGACACCATGGATTTAATTTTTGAAGCAAAGAAGCATGTATTTACTGATAGATCATCTGAAAACTATGAAATAACAACACTTTTTATGCAGCTAATCTGATGTTTTCTCACATTTTATCATACTCTAATACTAGTCATTACTCACTTCATGGAGATAATATGCAAAAAAAAACAAAAAAAAACCTTTATGTAAAAAAAACCCCAAAAAAACAAAACTGTTTAATAATAATGACAAGCAATTGATTTCCACTCAAACATGTTACTGCAGATCAGGTTTATCAAGAACAGCAAAGTTACAGTACAGTAATGGTATAAATGTCAGTGTATTATTATGGGATGGTGCATTAGTGTCCACTGTGTTGGCTGATATGGAACTAAAACAACAAAACCCATACATACATACATACATACATACATACATACATACATACATACATACATACAAGAGAACAGCTGGAGAATAGCTGTCCACTGTAGTATCCAGTATGCATGAAAGGGTTAATGTCAGGTATGGTTTAACACTCAGTTATTGTCCTGACACTAATTAGATATTGAACCTTGAACTCAAACGACACTGAGTATTTTTTGATACCCAGTTGTATTGAAACAATTTGATCCATTCTGTAAAAGTAGTGACGTTTGCATCCAGCCCTACCTATAATACAGCAGTAATAACAACTAAAATGGATAGAGACATAGTATATAGATCAAAATATGGACATCGGTGTAATTTATACTGTTTAAGTTTCATTCACTATCATAGAACTGTTGTTACGTTCTTAACTTTATATTAGAGTTAAAAGAAACTGCATTGTTGACTTGGCGTGGATCGGCGGTCTCTCTTGCCAAACTCATCCATCCGCCCACCTTCATCTCTGTCCAAATTTTAGATTGTTAATATTTGGTATGTGCAGTGCATACACATTAAACGTCCACTGTAGAGACAAACAGGAAGTGTTCAGTCACTCTTCTCCTTTGTGACTTTATTCCTCTCTCCTCCACTCCAGACGTTGGTATCTGATTCTTTCTGAAGTATCTTGTCCTTATGAAGTTGCTCCCATCCTCCTCCCTCCCTCCCACTTGTTTACATCAAGTCTGAGCACCTCCAGGCTTCGGCTTTTCCTCCCCCCAGAGCAGGCCGACATTTCACCGTCGACAGGGGACTATAAGGTTTACTGTTTAGACATGACAAATTAGCGTGAAGGCTTTTTTTGTTCTCCGGTCTTTTAGCAACCACAGATCACGAGTGTTCGGTAACTGTAAGCCTGTTCACACAGTTGGTTATACCAAATTGTTTATTTCCCACGTTAGAAAGCGTAGCTCTTAGATATAAGGAGGGGTTTCTGATTTTGAAGACTTTTCAACATTCGGTTTGAGTTCATCCGGCACATAAAGAGGCATGTTTAAGCAACAAATGGATGAAAGGAGCCAACATGTGTACGCCATTTCTAATATTGCAGGGTGCACATTTTTGAGAGGCAGTTAAGAATGTGACATTTTTGAGAAAGCATGGTATACAGACCTTTTAAGGCGCAAGGTGCTCAAAGTGTCTCCGTAATAGCAAGTGTGGGGAGATAATTGACTCCACTAAGGGCATCTAAAAAGCACTCTGAGATGAGAGCTGTATTTAAGGAAAGTTTTATTATCTGCTTTTAAATGCCAAGCCATGCACCGTTTTTGCCTGTGGGGGGAGAATGCTTCTTAAATGCCAGCATTAAGTGCAGAATATTACCTGATGGTTGCGACTGAGATTCAGCTGCTGGCAGAGATAGCGGGCGGTCAACCCCTCTGCCTGATAGTCTGTTACAGAGAATGGTACAGGAAGTGATTAGTCAAAGCTCCCTGCAGCCACTGCTCTTATCTGAGAGGAAGATGTATGACATCCAAAGGAGGCGGCACTGACTATCTTACAGTATGTGAAGCTGAGCGCACTTCTGCTTGAATCTCTTGTTTGAAACTTTGTGTGCTGCTAAAAAAATATGAAAAAACAAAACAAAAGTCTGTTATTTTTTAAGCAAAATGCCAATCTCTGCATAAATGTGACAAATAATTAGCACTTTTACCTATATAGACCTGGTACTACTTTTGTGGCAGTTCTCGAATAAATTTTTCTCTCTGTTTACCCTTACCTAAGGGATTTATCACCATTTATTATAATATTATCCTCTTTATTATGCATTATTCAGGGTAAATCATGTATTTTCCTATATTTAATTCACAGACCATGTAGATATTCATGAAAACTCAGAGCAAATTCAAAGGTTATTATATCAAAACAGAGAAAACTGAAGAAAATCGGACTTTTTCAGCAAATCTATCATTAACTGAACATAAACCAGTTGTCTCCATCCATTGTCATTGATCCAACTCTATTGGTTTTACCAGTGAATCAATGTTGTAAAAGATGACAGTGTTTCCACCTTCACTGTGGAGCCTCTGAACGTCCAAATAGGTCATATCTGATGACCATGAAAAGATGACAAACTACATTTTACACCAATTATTTACATGTATTGATAGAATTAGTGGTTAAACTGGTATTAAACATTTTACATCAGTAGCTGCTTTTGGTCACCAGTGGTTGTTTGGGTCTTTATGGGTTAAAGCTATAATACACCACCCCACCAGTTAAAAAAAAAGTCACACACAAGATTTCATTGGATCATCTTTAGCTTTGATTGCAGGACATATTTGCCATGCTGTCATTTATACCATGCAATGCTTATGCAATGTTACAATCAGTGTTACAGCACCTATTTCCATCCAGAGTTGGATTCGTTTTTGGAAAAAAAAGACCTTGTATTGATGATGGAAGAATCGGACCGCTGTGTAAAGTCTTCTCCATCACATCACATATATTCTTGAAGGGGTTCAGGTCTGAACCCTGTGGTGGCAAATCCATGTGTGAAAATGATGCCTCATGCTCCCTGAACCATTCATTCATTCATTCATTCATTCATTCATTCATTCATTTTCTGAACCACTTTATCCTCAAGAGGGTTATGGAGATGCTGGAGCCCATCCCAGTTACCACCAGGCGAAGGTGGGGTACACCCTGGATACATCGCCACTTCATCACAGGACTAACAAACACAGTCCAACAACCATTCACTCTCACATTCAAACCTATGGGTGATTTAGATTAACCAGTGAACCCATTAAGGTGCATGTCTGTGGTTGACTTTGGACCCATAGGTAGTTGAGATATGCTCCTACACCCCCCAACCCTCTTTAAGGCTAAGCAGTTCAGAAAATGGTGGATAAATTAACATGAGTAATACTTTTTATATTAATATAGAAACATTTTTAGGTTTGAACATTGAACAATGAACACACTCCTGAAATATATAAAACACATTGTAGAATCAACCTTGAAACTGTTCTGTAGATGTAGTGAGTGTTTGGAGTAACTGAAAGATAGTGAATCAAGCTTTATTTAATGTTAATTTGATGTGTGCAACCAAACAAATGCAAATGAAGGTAAAAATGACTGTCCCCAATACGGTTTCCAGCCAAAGAAAACAAACCCTCTGTCACAAGTCTTTTTGCTGCCGCCTTTGTTTCTCTTGTTTTCTCCTGCTAAAGGTCACCTTAAATGAGATTCTGTCTGTGAGGTGCTGAATAATAACAGAATATCTTTTTGATGATGATTTACCCTTGTGATTCTCTTGCATTGTTGAGGTACTTGTAGAGGGGTAGTAATTACAAACGAGCTGTTGGTTTACAGTGTTGTGAGAAAACACAGGAGCTTTGTGCCACAGCAGAGTGTTTGTGCCACTGCACACATGCTTGTGTTGTGCAAAGGGGCAATAAAAGGCTTTATTAGACAGGCTTGAGTTCATTATAGACACTGTGTTTCTCTCAGCCTGCTTGGCTTAGATAAACCTCGCTCTGACCAAGGCCACATCCCTCCTGCTGTCGCCCCAGGTCTTCACTGAATTGATTTCAGTAATAAAGTGACAGTCTTGCCGTAATATACGGATGGCCTTTAATTCAAGCCTGTTACTGTGCCATGGGGCACTTGTTTAAGGCTTTATTTACACCCTTGCAGTGCTGCCTGGCATTCTGGGCTCCACGGTGAATCAGAACAGAAGATTTGCATAAAAGGTTTGAAATGCCAAAAGCTCTTAAAGTTGCTCAGGCAGTGTTTAAAGTACTCAGCTGTGAACTTGTGTGGGATGCAGCACTTTAGCTGCACTTAGACATGTTGTCATCAAAAGGATTGCAACTG
This sequence comes from Sphaeramia orbicularis, assembly GCF_902148855.1. Classification (NCBI taxonomy): domain Eukaryota; kingdom Metazoa; phylum Chordata; class Actinopteri; order Kurtiformes; family Apogonidae; genus Sphaeramia; species Sphaeramia orbicularis. The sequence continues at coordinate 19,071,571 of NC_043967.1, forward strand.
TTGAAATTACTGTCCATAAAAGTTTCATTTTCCTCACTCCCTCCACAGCCAAAGGCCTACACCTACTCACAAAGCAAACACTTTGTATTTAAAGTTCTGCCTTGACCTTAGAGTGTCCAGCTCTGTTCATATATGTACATATATATATATATATATATATATATATATATATATATATATATATGTGCTGTATGACAGTTTCATGTTTAAAGATAGTGCTTGCCTTTTGTGGTTCCAGGGTGTATAGGAGTCAGATGTACATTGTCATATTCTTGGGTTTGTATCCACTAATGTACAGTTTGATGTCATTTCCAATTCAGAGACAGATTACCTTTGCAAGCTGCGCCATCAATCAGGATCTCCATCGCTTGACCTGTGAAACACTGTAATTAAGTTAGCCTAATTAACTTAATGAAGTGTCACACTCGGCTGCCTTTACTATATAGAGTAAATTGAAAGAAAAATAGGCATCATTACTCATCAGATGTTCTGGTATTTAGAGTACGGCAGAAAGAGCGTGTTTTTGGGCGACTACTCTAAAGGGTGTCTGTCTTAGTAAAGACCTTTAGCCAGTTTTTACTCTCTCAATGAGGCATTTTTCATTAGCAGTGTGATTGTTTTAATCAGTTTCACTGGTGCATGTATGGAATGAAGATAAATCCTTGAATGTGACTGGAATTTGTCGGTCTTTATGTCTTCTCTGCATTCAAGTTTAGTCGTAAGGAATGCATGATCAATAGGTCGAAGGTTTTTACTCAAGCGTATGAGGTGGTTACAGCATGATAACCTCATCAATGATGGTTGTATTTTAGACGTGGCCAAAGTTTAAGCACAGTTTAATGTGATTTAAAGGCGAGCAGGGCCAGCTAAACTAGCCTGCAGGGAGCACAAGACACGGTCAAGGGTGGCCAGGCGGGACGCCAAAGACGAAGGGAAAATCAATGGCTGGGAGTCACCTCAATCACTTTAACTAGGCGCTACAGACGCCCATGCCCCTCTCAGGGGCCAATTTGTGGAGTAAACAGGAGTGTGTGATTGCTGTCGGGGTCCCCAGTGGCCCCGACAGTCCATTTCTCTGAACCTGGCTCCATTCTAATAACCCTCTTAGCGGAGAGCGTACATGAGGTCACTTTTCGGTCCTCCTCAGTATTTTATGGCCATAAACAGTGTAGTACACACTGAGCAGCAGCGCTACGAGCCTTCGTTAAGATAACATTCCTGCAAGTCCCAGACTCCTGCTGTGTGGGCACAAAGTATGCAATATTCTAATAGCATTTTGTTTAGAGACAAATGGTCTGTTTGTGTAAACTTTTGTTTAAAAATTAATGCAACGCAACTGAGCACATTCAGACTATAGGTGTGTCAGCATCTTGTACGTAGGACATACACAGTACATAACCACATTTACTGTATTTATATAAAACATCCTTTTTGTTATTATAATAATAATAATAATACATCACACTTATAGCGCTTTTTTGGACACTCAAAGACGCTTCACAAACAATCAAAACAAAAAGAAAAGAGAGAGAAAAGAAAGAGGCTCAAGAAAATGCAAGTTTGAACAGGTGAGTTTTGAGTAATGATTTGAAGTTTTGTATTGAGTCTGAGTTCCTGATGTTTTGTGGGAATGAGTTCCATAGGGTGGGGGCGGCTGCAGCAAAGGCTCGGTATGAAACCTAATTCACATTTCAAATGATATGTGTGTCATGGTTCTTCCATGTATTTTCCTTTGTAGGTCTTTGTCCCAAGGGCTTGAAACTGAAGCCAGTGCAGACGTATTCTGATGTGTAATAATACTGACGGATACTGAATGACTTTAAACAACTCCATTCCATTGACTGTCTCACTAGTACTAACTACTACATCAGTAAATTTCCAAAAGTCATATACAAGTGCGTACTGGTGGTGGGTTTTTACAAAAAAGAACTTGTGATAACTTAAGGGAAAAACACTAGAACAATGTAAGTGGACTTTTATGTTGTACTTAAGTTGGACAGGACAGATCAAATGTTCAGTTTATTAAGTGAGTTTTCAGTATTTTGGTGTTTTATCCTAAAGGAAACCACATCTAAACTGTAGCAAAAGGATGACATTGCCACGACCATAGGTAAAAATTACCACTGGGCTACAAAAGGTACTAATTGCAATTATCAGAAATTCTTACGATTCTGTTCTTTTTTCACTAGAAGATTTCAATAATGTCTTATTGAGAGTATATATGTACATAATGTTGAACCCAGAAGAAGCTGCACTGATTGGCTCATACAACCCTGTGTTATAGCCCAATTACTGGAGAGCCATACTGTATATTTAACAGAATGTTTGTGCAAAACTGCATCTCAGTGTTGCTTTAAATCACACTAATGAGGAAGAGCACAAAGCTGCAGCAGAAAGACCTGGTGTAGCTCAGTCTGCTGAAACCTCACATCCTCTGGAGTTTTCTTTATGTTATTGTACAGGTGTCTCATTGTTGTCACCTGACTGAATCACAAAACAATGACCGTAGAGACTCTTCACAGAAATATCTAAATGTCATGTGTAAAACCAGGCAAATGTGGACCTTCAGCTGATCAAACTGAAAATACAATGAAGTTTACTTTGGTTTTCATGTCATTGTGTGTATTGTCAAAAAAAAAAAAAAAAAAAATCTGCATTTGTTAGCTTTGTTAACTGAAGCATCCCCTCATCAGTGGATTTTGTCAGTTTAATATCATAATTTGACCATTTCGAATAGTAACACTACACCATTAAACAACAGTAAGAAAGCTTTGCCTATTAGCCTTTAGCCTGGCGCTGTCGTTGAAAAGTCTACATGAACTCTGTTACATTTGTCCAAAAGGAAATGTGGCTTGTTTTGTGATTTATGTTTTATTTTTTATATTTTTTTTTTTATTTTTGATTTATTTTTGTTTGTTTTGTTTTGTATGTGTGTTGTGTATGTTCTGTTCTGTATAAAAACAACAGTTCCTATTGTTTAGACATTCTTTCTACACTATTGCTTTAAAAAAAATTCAATTAAAAAAAAAAGTCTACATTATCATCAGCACCGTGAGGTTGGAGTGTAGTTTATCAAATACAGTCCCAGTACATAGTAGTTTTGTTATACTGGCAGAAACAGAGAAACATTTTATCGTTCAACATATAATTTGATATTTTTCTTCCTCTTTGGACCAAACTATACTCTTTCCTTTTTAGCATGTTCTGTTTCTTCAATATGTAGATCTTATATCCCTCTTCTCTTTCCCAAGATATTAATTCCAGCCCTACATATAAAATATCCAACAAAACACTAGACACAGGTTGACCTCTGGGTATTTTACATTTTGTTTGGTGAATTTAATTTCCGCATGATGAATTGTAGTATAACTGAAAAAATGAATTGGCTAAGTAACATGTAATCTTAATCAAAAAATGTGTTTGGGAAAAGTATGTTTTTTTTATGTAGAGATTCATGAGATGACCTTTAAATAATACATGTTCACTTAGTCAGAAGTCCCTTTTTGTGTGATCTTTCCACTTTTCAGGCATAAATCAGAAGCCAGATTTCCTCCTGTGTCAGAACACATTGAACTACTTAAGGTTTCCTGCTTTATTCTAAAAGCTTTAAACTGAAAACGCATGCAAAGTAGCTCTCCTCCTCCCAACAATACATCCTCCTCTTTGAGACGTCTGTAGTTATCTGACGAGGCAATAAAAAGAAAAAACCTGCTTGTGCATTTTACCTCTGATTAAATTAGGCGTCGCCTGGTAAGTTCATCTCGGTATCAGTCATGCCTCACTAAAATGGAAATACGTTTCTCAGGAAAGAAAAAAAAAAAGGACATTAAAGAATGCCCTTTGTAATAAACGAAATGGGAATTGCAAATATGCGCAGTCATGAAATTTAATTGTGCTTTGTGGTGACTGGTTTGTGGAGGCAGAGCAGCGCTGAGGGCAGAGGTGGTTAAATGTAGCGTGTAACGCACTGCCTGAACAGGCTAATGAAGCCACTGTTTATGACCCTCTGCAAGTGTCATCTCTAGAATGGCAGTGAGACGCCAATGCACAAATAGAGGCGCATATACACACACACACACACACACACACACACATACACACACACACATATATGCTCATACAGGAGCTGTTCTCAGTCAGAGCGACCCAGTCCAACCTTAGGGGGACCTGTATGTTCAAGAAATCACAGGCAAGGACCAACACGAAAGGCAAATGCATATCTGTAACTGGAGGGAATTTATGGAATAACCTTGATAAAGAATTAAAAACATGCACATCAGTCACTACATTTAAAAAGATGTTTAAAACTAAGGTATTCAATAAATATAAAATATTACAATAAAGTACGCCAATTATCAGTATAAATCTAAGATTGAATTGTGGAGTAATTCCTTTATTTAACCAGGAATGTTAGCTGAGAACCAATTCTCAAGTCCAACAATGACTTGGCCAAGAGTCAGCAGTATAAGTCAAATTATATAAAAAACAATGATTGCATTAAACAATTAAAAACACATTCAACTCTCACACAATATATACATTATATGCAACAAGGAAATATAAGAAACTATAGGTAACAATGAATTATTGAAGGTGGATAATAGGATGAATGTATGAATTTTTCGTGTTTTTTGGAACTCATTCCAGTCGTTAGGAGCATAAAATGTAATGATAAATAGCCAAAGGTGGTGTGGACTTTTGGGATGATCATAGTGATAAATTTACTGGAGCGTAAGTTATGGGTACTGTTGGAGATGCTGAATAGAGAGTGAAGGTATGGAGGGGTTTTGCCAATGATGGTTGTATATTATATATATAAATTGTATATTATCAGTATAAAGCTAAGATTTTGTTTAGATTATATTATTTGTTTTATTTATATTATTGTTTAAAACTACACCATCTTGTTATCTGGTTTTGTTTCTGCAACTTTCCTTCTTGTAAATAGGATAGGCATAAAGAAGCTGTTGTTTCAGCCTACACCTTTTCGCCCATATTTAATATAGAAATCCAAACTGTATGTATGTCTATATCATGTTCTGTTAAATGCACAAATAAATTACTAACTTAGCAGTAGAACCATGCATTTCCAAAACTGTGATTTCTGTCAGCTTATTAAAACTGAAAAATGTACACAACCAAAAATTTTACATAAATGACTTAAAATATGTCTGTTTGTGACTATAACAGTTTTATGTAATATAACATAACACCATATCATAGTCACTTGTCAGAAATAGCAATATAAATCTAAATGAAAGGAAATGAAATAGAGGTGGCAAGGAACTACTTTTAAAATAAATACAAGAATGAATTTTTAAAAAATAAATAAAACTTGTCCCCTGCATTCAAACATTTACTGTGGTCTGAGTTACATACCTGTGAAAGAATGGAATTTCACATGTTGACATAAAGATAAAAAAAACAGTGCACAGTCTCTACATTTAAAGTTGTATTTCTTGCAATTAGACATTTTTTTTTACATGTAGAAGAGAAGGGGGTTGTTCATCATCACTGCTTGATTCCATGTCCTGTAGCGTCGTCAGTCCGCCATGTCAATGTCCTGTTCCTTTTCAGACATGGAGTGTTATGGAAGAATCACAGTGAAATTGTTGTACATTTGTGTGATATTTGTTTTCTTTTTTTGGTTGATTTATTTCCATATATTGGAGTGTCCTTTTGGATCTGGAATTTCTTTTGCCTGCTTCTGTTTGTAGTGAAGTCTATCTATATGCGTAATACAGCTATGAAATGGATGGAATTTATTTTTGATATGTATAATATTTTTTGCGCTTTGTGCAGGATTGTTTAGAATTTATTTTGACGTATAAGAATTGTGACGATACTTTGAGGAACTTACATGAGACTTTGTGATCAGTAAAAAAAAGATGGGGTAAGGGGGCGGGAGGATGTAAGTTGTACTTCATCCCGCTTCTTTTCGATTTTTTTTTTTTGTGTGTGTTTTTGTTCTTTTGATATTCTACAAAAATAAATAAATACTAAAATAAATATGTTGGAGTTTGCATGTTCTCCCTGTGTCTGCGTGGGTTCTCTCTGGGTACTCCGGCTTCCTCCCACCGTCCAAACACATGCACTGATAGGTTAATCAGTTCATCTAAATTGCCCATAGGTGTGAATGTGAGAGTGATTGTTTGTCTCTATATGTCAGCTCTGTGATGAACTGGAGACATGTCCAGGGTGTACTCCGCCTTCACCCATAAGTAGCTGGGATAGGCTCCAAGTGACCCCCATGACCCTAGTGAGGATGAAGCGGGTTCAGAAAATGAACAAATGAATGAATGAATAAAGTTTGTCAGAATGGGTGGAGTTTGTGTCTGAAGCTTCGAATGCAGATCCTTTTCCTGTTAAAACCTTACATGTGGATGTATCCTTAAACTGTTACAGCTGTATTCATGATGGCTTTTTAATGTAAGTGGTTAAAATACGTTTTGCTGCTGCTCGTGTCCACAGCAGAACATTGCTTCGGTCCTTTGTGAGTACTCCTGTCCGTTTCTGTAAAACAGGCTGCACATCCTCCATCCTCCATAAGTAATACCGCCTAACCCTTTAACACATGTTCCCTCTGAGGCTAAAGCAGCTGATTTAAGGCTTTTTTTTTTTTTTTTTTTTTTTACTTACCTGTGAGTAGCAAAATCATACATAGCTGAAGTGTTGAAGATACACATACTGTAACAACAGAAGAGCTGTGCATCAACGGTTAAAGGACACGATGAACAAAGCCTCTTGTGCACACAGTATAAAACACACAAATAAATACAGTGAAAGCGCAAAACACGATAAGAAAATCAGTCACACTAATTAACTGCTAATTCTTTTGAGGACTGTATAGGCTTGATAAAGGAAGCTAAAGCTTATTAAAGCCTATGCCGTGTTGTACATTAAGATTCCTTTACAGTATAATTTTAATCCCAGTTTATGAGGTTGGTTGTGAGGAGTGTGTGGTTAGCAGATCTCAGTGTGTGTGTGTGTGTGTGTGTGTGTGTGTGCGTGTGTGTGTGTGTTCAGCTCATGCAATTAATCGTGTGAGCAGAGCAGGGATCTGAGCGCTGGTCTTTGTTGCCATCTAGGGCTCAGTCTGAGCTCTGTGTATCACATGACAGCGATGAGGCTCAGCTCCTGCCCTTTAAAACACAGACCCCGACCAGAATGCAAAATGTGACATTTCATTATCATATATGTACATGTTTGTGCCAGAGGGTCCGTCAGCCTATGGAAAGTGAGCAGTGGGGGAACACAAACCCGCCTTCGTCCTCTTCCTCTGCCTCTCCAGAGGGAATTGATGGAGATATCCCATAATGCTAGAGCCCATCAGCTCCCGCGGGCCGTCAAACAGGGATGGGGTGGTGGGGGTGGTGGTGGTGGTGGGGGTGGGGTGGGGTGGGGGGGTCTGCCCGTGTCAACTCTAGCAGGGGTCGCTCATGCAAAACACAGCTCCACAGCTCAGCCTCTCTGATCCACGACCGTTGAACAGGAGTCTCCTGGTCCTGGATCAGCTCCTCTACCTGCGCCTGCGACGTGCTACAAATTTTAATATTTGACATCATGCACAGACAGAGAAAATACCAGGTTTAGACTCATAATTATCTACATCCAAATGTATTTATGAAGCGTGTTTCAAAACAACAGTTGACCAAAATGCAGCGCAATCACCAATAAAATTTAAAATCTCGTTTTAAAGACACCTCACTGTGACTGCATTATAATTTAATGAAACTACAGGTTGGTCGGCAAATTACTATAAATGTCAAGAACATTACAGAATACCACCTGTGTGTAAACAACGTGACAGCGTTCTGTTTTAAGCCCTTTATTCGTGTTACCAGTACCATCAGTTCAGAATAAATAATAATTAGGATATATACGGTATATACAGGGTGGGGAAGCAAAATTTACAATATTTTGAGGCAGGGATTGAAAAACAGTGTATGACCAATTAGTTTATTGAAAGTCATGAGAATTTATTTGCCACAAGAAAACTGACATCATAGAAAATGTTTTTATTCTATGTGTCCTCCTTCTTTCTCAATAACTGCCTTCACACGCTTCCTGAAACTTGCGTAAGTGTTCCTCAAATATTCGGGTGACAACTTCTCCCATTCTTCTTTAATAGTATCTTCCAGACTTTCTCGTAATAGTTTTGCTCATAGTCATTCTCTTCTTTACATTATAAACAGTCTTTATGGACACTCCAACTATTTTTGAAATCTCCTTTGGTGTGACAAGTGCATTCAGCAAATCACACACTCTTTGACGTTTGCTTTCCTGATTACTCATATGGGCAAAAGTTTCTGAAAAGGTATGGATAATAGTGTTAGGTATGATTATGACATCAATATATGTTTGGTTTCAAAACAATTGACATAGTGCCTGCTGAGAAAAAACAACTGAATGTTCATTGTAAATTTTACTTCCCCACCCTGTACATATATAGTCATTTATAAAGAGTAAAAAAAAAATTGTGTATGAATGGTTGTAGGTGGAGATGCATATACACATATAACCGACTGTCGCCTGAATCCCATAATAAGAAGCCCTTCCATTTATGAGACCATTAAACCTGTGTCTCTACAGCTGATGGTAGAAATTACTAGACATAAATATGCACACAGAGACCTTTGACTGTCATTTAAAGTCAGCCACGCATAAAGGCCCACAACACAGAGTTATGTTTTATTGTAGCTCTGCACCAATGAAAAGCGCAGGCCCCACCCCCACCCGCACCCCCCTTCATGAACGGCATCTCAGCGACGCCACGAAGGGACTTCTTCAAGTTTGTCCCAGTTTTAATGAACTGAGCAGAATTGGTGATAAAAGTCACTGTGAACTCACCAAAAGTCAATAACTCATATATCATCTCTGACAAAATCTCAAAGGATAAGACGACGAAGGGATGACATCTTGAATCCAAAAAGGTCAAAGGTCAACTTCACTGACATTATGTAAAAAAAAAAAAAAAAAACAAAAAAACATTCTATCATTATTTAGTGTCATCACTCAGATTGGCAGACTTTCACTGGTTCATCTGGTCTTGTACTGAATAAGTGACACTTACCGTAAGAACCCACAACGAAACTGGGGTGGTAGAATATATATTTTTCATACTTTTATTATATTTTTTAAATTTATTTAACCAGGAAGTTATTAAGAATATATATATTTATTGAGGGAAATCAGGCCAAGAAGCTAAACTAGTCCATACAAAATTCAATTAAATAGAATATAATACAAATAAAATTATCAGATTAAAGCAATGAAGAAATTATATATTTTGAGTTATTTTCAGTTATATATGTTTAATAACTTTTGATCCACTAATCTTATCAATACATGTAAATAATTGGTGTAAAATGCAGTTATTCACCTTTTCATGGTCATCACATATGAACCATTTGGACGTTCAGAGGCTCTGTAGTTACCGTGGAAACACCGTCATCTTCTACAACATTGATTCACCAGTAAAAAAAGAAACTGTCATTTTTTATCACCAGTTTGATAAATGACAGTGGATGGGGACACCTGGTTTATGTTCAGTTAATGATATCTGATACGCTGATGAAGTCACTTCTACAGTTTTTTCTGTTTCTGATATAATAACCCTCAACATTAATCTGAGCTTTTATGAACATCTACATGATCAGTAAATTAAATGTAGGAAAATACCTGATTTTCACTTAAAAAATACAAAATGCAGAGTATAATATTATAATAAATGGTGATAAATCACTTTAGTAAGGTTAAATAAAGAGAATTCATTTTTGTAATTGCCACACTAGGTCTTTATGAGCTAAAATGTTGCCCCCTAAAGCAATGTGTGCAGCTTTATGTTCTATCAGGATTACCAGGTGAGAACATGTAATGAATTTGACTCCAGTTTTTAATTATGTGTCTCTGTATCACAAATCAAAAGCTTCAAGATCTTCCCAGACGTGTAAATATTAATCAGGCAAAATAAGACAAATACACAACAAACTATTGTCTATTGTAAAAGATTTACCTTATTATTATATAGATACTTTATTTAACTTGATTTATCCGAATTTGTTATTAGTTATTCACTGAACCTTTTAGCCTGTAGTTTGTTTTTATATACCTCAAACTCTATTCTCATCATCTTGAATTCTAGTTGCAAGAAGTAAATCGATTTGATACCTGTTATTTTTGTCTTGAGTGAAATCAATATGCAAAGGGGTGCTTCTATGAAACTGGTCCGTAAAAACAGGACAGAGTGTAAAAATTCAATCCAGTGGTAGACTAATGTTATGAGGCAAGTTTGGAAGCACTTTGGGTCTGTTTGAAAAATAAATATTTACTGAGATAAAACAGAAACTATTTTTCAGATACCACACATTTTTATATTATTTTTATACAAAAATCCACATGTAACATGATAAAAAGGACACAAAAATGATGCGCTACTATTTTTTTGAGTATTTTTTTTATTCTCTCATGGGTACATTTAGGGAATTGAGCTAATTATGTAAGGCAGAGTGTTTCACAAAAATGACCGCTGTTGCAAAATCACTCACAATTTATTTATGTTTAACTGGGCAGGTTCTGCATGTAACGCGAGTGGACACAATGGGTTATACACGAAACCTGGAATGAGACTGAGATTCATGAAAAACCCACATGTCTGGATTTGAAAAACCACTAGGATCATCAAATTTAACACCGTCTCTTTATTTATAGCGGTATATAAGACCATTTACAGCCATGTTTTCCGGATCAAATGCACTGACACCTGGGTAGCTTTTCATGTCCTAATTTTGGTCCTATTTTTGGTCCCAATATTTTATTAAGAATTCATTAATTTTGGGATGGCTCAGAGCAAGAGTATAGTGTTTTTGCATTTATCTGAGGTAATCAGTAGGTACATCCTGGGGGGAAATATGTCTACATTTCTCTTTTATTATTGGGTCTAAAAAAGCTGGTGAAGTGCCAGATACCAAAATGAACCCAGTTTCATAGAAGCACCCAAATAGAAACTGTAACAGAAAGCAAAAAAGCAACAACAAAAAAACAGCTTATTCCCCTAATTTGCAGTGTTTGATCTCATACCACCTGACTTTATGGTGGTAAAATCAATTATGCATTACATTATCCACACAGTGGCTCATGTTCAACATGAGCTTCTTTTTGGAAATTGAAATATGCTAATATTTTAATGTACATATAAGCATATGCAGTATATAACAGTTATTATTTCACTATAAAACTGGTTTGATTTAAAGGCTACAATGGACAGGGCTACTGAAGAATATTTTGATTTACTGTAGCACTACTTACTTTTACTGATGGTGATACTGGGAACCTTTTGTAGTTGTCCTTCTCCATGTTGTGTCTCAACATCACTACAAAACTGAGCCTTTATCTGGATTAATAAGAAAACTGAGGAACTATATAAACGTAAAAGTAACTAAATATGTTTTTTGTTTTGTTTTTTTTTGCGAGCAAATTTTTATTTTCATTTTCATTTCCATTTAACAAATGAAGTCCAACAGAGGTATTTCAGGGGATACAGTATTACTGGAATGGATTCTCAGAGCAGGAATACCAACAGTGGGGCCAAGACATAAGAACGTGTCATGGGATACCAAAGGACACAGTAATAGTATGATGATAATAAAGGAAAAGAAAAGTAAGGTTAATTACACACACACAAAAAATTAAAAATCCATACATAACCTACAAAAAAAAAACATACACACAAAACATTCAGACACATAGAAACACACAAACATATATAGACAAGAAAGAAGGGGACTTGACATCTAGAGGCACTAAGGTGAGGGAGTCAGTGGCAAAATTAACTTATAGCATGTTTTCCAAACAGTCAGCAGTGTTACACCAGGTATTTAGAATGCTTTCATTAGCACCATTTATTTGAGTCGTTGAAAGCTCCATGTATATGACGTCAAAAAAGGAGAGAATCCAAGATTGGATAGTTAAAGAATGAGGGGACTTCCAGCGAGTTGCAATCGTTTTCTTGGCTGCTGTCAGTCCAGCAAAGATGACTCGCTTTTTGAGTTTAGAAATATTAAAGATTGACAAATCATTAAGCATCAACACACATATAGTTACAGGCACTGTTTATAAGCAAAAATCTATGTCAATTCAGTTATTAATTACAAACTTTCAGTAAGTTCACTGTACTGGAGAATTCATCAGCTTAAGGTCCAGATACTTTTTTCCTCCTCACTCATTGGTGGAGACCAAACCAGAGTTATTGTGATTAGGGATGCACCAATACCACATTTTTTACAAGTGGAAGTACTTAATTTGAGTACTTGCCAATATGAGTACCGATATGAGTACTTAATAATACCATTACAGTACTTAGTTACTTCTGAAAATGTGCTTTATTGTCGTTGTCATTAGTCTGACTGTAACAAAGTGCTGCTACTGACATTTAATGCGTTGGAATGAGCATTTCTCAATCAATCCACCAGAGGGCGCCGCTCTTAATTAACCATACCGGACAAATACCAGGGAGAAAAGTAAAGTTTTTTGAGAAGAAGAAGAAGAAAGTCAGTAATAACAAACATGGAGATGACAGAGGTAACACTAATGTGAATACTAATTTTGATACTGATGAGGGTAATTGTCATAAATCTGTCAGTAGTTTTTCTCTAACGCACACAATGGCTCTTTGAGCAGATCCTCTACCTCCACAGATCCCGTTGGTATTCTCCGTCTGGGTACACATCCGCCAGCACCTGGAAAACGGATGGAATGTACGCAGAGGATGGACAGAACACTCAGTCCGTATCCGTCTGTGTCTTTAACGTTACCTGCACTCAACGTTACATTCGTCACCGTCATTTATTTTGAAAATCTCCACACTGCTGACATTACTCCTATGTCGTGTACCTGCTGCACTTAACTGCGAATGTCAGGCTGCTGTAAGTGGTATCGGTGCGGGTGTATCGGAGTAATTTTACGAGTACAAGTACACACCCTGAGTATTAGATCCAGTACCCGATACTGGTATTGGTATCGGTGCATCCCTAATTGTAATGTTTTGTTTTTGTAGTCAGCTTGTTTATTTGCTCAGTATAACATTTAACTGGATGATAATTTTCCACCACGTTGTGTTTTTAGCTTGATCGCTTTCCCCAAGCGGCCGAAAAATTAATTCACGCAGCTTTAATTAATAGGCGATTCTAAAAGAGGTTTAAATTATCTGTAAAGTGCAGTATAGATGTTGGAGTGCAGCTCAATAATGCTATCACACATGAAGGACCTGGGTAACCCAATTTAAATTGAAGTGACGGCTCTAAACTGTCTGATATAGGCTCCCAAAGAAGAATTACATCCCTCCCCAGCAAGATATTCCCCAGGTGATATGTGCATTTCAAGTATGATTAACAGCACATCTTCTCCATCTCTGACAGTTTAACTTGCACAGCGCACAGGCAATTTCTGCGAACTCATTCTATAAGCCCGACGGTGGCGGATAAATGAGGAAGAGGTTCGAATAGAAAGCCCCAGTATGGCTTTTTACTGGAAGTCAAAGAAACAGATAGAGATTGGACCGCGTCTTTACCTCCCACAAGACCATCAATAGGACGCCGAAGCATGAAAATTACAATTATTGTCATTACTGGTAGATATTTGGGACTTTACTCTTCATCAGTTCCATTTCTTGCTCAGGGGCTGTTTTGGTAGAACGTATTTCTTGCAATTTCTACATAATATAGTGTTTCAGTGTGACACATTAACCCTCGAAGACCCAAACAGCCGCTGGCAACCGAAACCATCCACTGATCTAAAATGTTTAATTACTTCTGAACCGCTAAACCTATCAATACGTTGAAATAACTCCGGTAAAATGCAGTTTGTCATCTTTTCATGATCATCAGATATGATCCATTTGGACGTTCAGAGGCTCCGTAGTTACCGTGGAAACACTGTTAGCTTCTACGACATTGATTCACCAGTAAAACCCATGGAGTTGGATTAATGACAGTGGATGGAAACACTTGTTTTTACATTCAGTTATTGGTATCTTTGCAAAAATGTCACTTTTCTTCATGTTTCTCTGTTTCTGATATAATAACCCTCAACTTTACTCTGAGCTTTTGTTTGTTTATTTATTTATTTCAAATTTTGCATTAAAATTAAGCAACAAAAAAATCATATTAAAAGAAAGTCAAACACTCAACAAGGAGTGGGATGAAGTTTAATTGATAATCTTATAATCTCCCGCCCCCTTACCCCATCCTTCACCTACCCTAAATGCCTATGTCAGATTCCATAAGTAACTCAAAAATCCTCACATCTCAGACTAAATTCTGACTGTACATAAAACACAAAATTGCTGTACATATCAAGGATTGACTGTCCATTTTTTGCAGCAGCATTTCACATTAAACTAAATTCTGTCCTTTTCATAGCAGTAATAGTGCACAGATCAAAAACAAAAATAAACTGTGTCCATTTCATAACAATAATACACATTTTAAAAAACATGAGTAAACTCTTTCCATTTCATCACAATAATACACATATTAAAAAACAAAAATAAACTGTTCATTTCATAACAATAATACACATTAAAAAACAAAAATAAACGGTCCATTTCATAGCAATAATACACATTTTAAAAAACAAAAATAAACTGTGTCCATTTCATAACAATAATACACATATAAAAAACAAAAATAAACTGTGTCCATTTCTTAACAATAATACACATATTAAAAAACAAAAATAAACTCTGTTCATTTCATAACAATAATACACATATTAAAAAACAAAAATAAACTCTGTCCATTTCATAACAATAATACACATAAAAAAACAAAAATAAACTGTCCATTTCATAGCAATAATACACATATAAAAAACAAAAATAAACTGTGTCCATTTCATAACAATAATACACATATTAAAAAACAAAAATAAACTCTGTCCATTTCATAACAATAATACACATAAAAAAACAAAAATAAACTGTCCATTTCATAGCAATAATACACATTTTAAAAAACAAAAATAAACTACGTCCATTTCATAACAATAATACACATATAAAAAACAAAAATAAACTGTGTCCATTTCTTAACAATAATACACATATTAAAAAACAAAAATGAACTCTGTTCATTTCATAACAATAATACACATATTAAAAAACAAAAATAAACTGTGTCCATTTCATAACAATAATACACATATTAAAAAACAAAAATAAACTCTGTTCATTTCATAACAATAATACACATATTAAAAAACAAAAATAAACTCTGTCCATTTCATAACAATAATACACATAAAAAACAAAAATAAACTGTCCATTTCATAGCCATAATACACATATAAAAAACAAAAATAAACTGTGTCCATTTCATAACAATAATACACATATTAAAAAACAAAAATAAACTGTGTCCATTTCATAACAATAATACACATATTAAAAAACAAAAATAAACTCTGTTCATTTCATAACAATAATACACATATTAAAAAACAAAAATAAACTCTGTCCATTTCATAACAATAATACACATATTAAAAAACAAAAATAAACTGTGTCCATTTCATAACAATAATACACATATTAAAAAACAAAAATAAACTCTGTTCATTTCATAACAATAATACACATATTAAAAAACAAAAATAAACTCTGTCCATTTCATAACAATAATACACATAAAAAACAAAAATAAACTGTCCATTTCATAACAATAATACACATATTAAAAAACAAAAATAAACTCTGTCCATTTCATAACAATAATACACATAAAAAAACAAAAATAAACTGTCCATTTCATAGCAATAATACATATTTTAAAAAACAAAAATAAACTGTTCATTTCATAACAATAATACACATTTTAAAAAAGAAAAATAAACTGTCCATTTCATAGCAATAATACACATTTTAAAAAACAAAAATAAACTGTCCATTTCATAAGAATAATACACATATCAATAACAAAAGTACTCTATCCATTTCATAACAATAACGCACAAAATAGACAGTCATTTCTTAGGAGTAACATACTTATCAAAAATAAACCAATGTCCAATTCATAACCATACCCATATAAAAAAAATAAAAATAAACTCTATCCAATTCATGGCAATAAAATGCTTTATGAACATGTACATGATCAGTGAATTAAATATAGGAAAATACCCGATTTTCACTGAAAAAATGCAAAATACGGAGGATAATGTAATAATAAACGGTGATAAAACACTTAAGAAAGGTTAAATGCAGAGAACAGTTCTTTTGGGAACTGCCACAAAAGTAGCACTGGCAGATGTTCTAACACCTACAATTGTTAATTTTTTTAAATTAGATCTATTTATTGAACTTTTAACATTCCAGTATATGTAAGAAAAAAACTCTGCAGTGTTAGTTTAGTTTAGTTTCTTTTTCTAGTTTCCATAAAATTGCTGGGTCATAAACACGGTAAGAGAAGTAATGATTTAGATTACAACTAAGACGGCGATGTGGTGTTTTTTAAAGTTGATCACTTTATTTAGGTATGCTGAAAATGTGCACCTTTTTTTTTTTGTAATAATTCCATAAAGAAGCTGACATTTGTCTACTCTTACGCTGACGTATGAGAGCCCCTCTTCCAGCTCCTCTTCCTCCCTACAGAGGAATGATGGGTGGATGAGGGCTTGAAACAGTAAGGATAAAGAGCGCACAAGAAATCCTGTGAAGGTCCTGAGAGGCCAGGAGGACCTTTGTCACCCCTCTGCCCAGGGATGCTCACTAAATCAGCTCAGGAGGAGGCACATCTCTGGCTTTATGAGATAGTTAGCATGCGCTGGCCCCTCCCCCCCTCTTGTTTCCATTTAAGAGCTGACTGGCCCTCCGATAACGGATGGCGCCACAGGTAATTGGAAAATTGGCAGACTTGTCAGGGAGATTTGGTGGATGGCACAAGTGTATACGATGGTGGAGTTCATGAGGTGTCACCCCACAGCTAGATTTATATCAGCTCGATGGACCAGCACAAGAAAGTATCCAGAGTTGAGGAAAAAGTAGCACATTTTTCTCCAGTAGAGACCGCATATCAAGACTGCTACAGAGACACCGACAAGGTTCCTGTTAGTAAAGAGATGATGTATGGGCTATCCTTTGCATTAACCCTAACCTTAATTTACTGTTGCTACACATGCCTTAACAACCGCTGCAAATAGCCCCGCACATCCTCCGCTTTGATTTATTTACAGTCGACTCCAGCAAACACACCAGTTCATCTCATCTTCATCTCAGCAAATTTGACATTTTAAAGTTCAATCTGCATGATCAAACAGAAGGAATGGTTGCGTTAACTCTGCCGTATCTATAAAACACTGTCTATGGGTGTTTTGATGCTTCGAGTTTGGCTTTTTGGTCGCTGCCATCTTGTTTTTTTCAGAAACACAAGTGCTTATATTTGAAGAAAATATAAAAAGCAAAGTAAAAACACTGGGAAGGCTTATGGAGTTAAGACATATGTTAGGTGGGCTCCTGCTTTAATACATTTATTGCGCCCCACTAGTTGCTACTTGCTGCAAACCACATTTATTTACACCAAACTGGACCTTGTATCACCTTAACCCTTTCATGTGTGAATTATGAAAGCCTTAATCAAGATTTTTTTTCCTGAGTGTTTTTATTCCTCTAGGTATTAAAAAAAACAGTGATTTAATTTTTTTTATTTTTTTTTTTTTATGAACCTATTTTTCATGGAGTTGCAAAAATGTCCTCTCAGCTGGCCACCATGCAAAGAAATGTATTTACTGATATACTGTGTGAAAACTATGAAAGAAAAACATTTTTAAAGCAGCTAATCTGATGTTTTCTCACATTTTAACATATTCTGATAAAGATAATATGCAAAAAAAAAAAAAAAACCCAAAAAACTGCTAATTACAGTCTAATAACAATAACAAGCAATTGATTTCTGCTCAAACATGTTAGTGCAGATCAGGTAACAGTAACAGTATGAATGTCAGTGTATTATGGGATGATGCATGAGCGTCCACTCTGTTGGCTGATATGGAACTGAAACAACAAAATCCATGAATATATAAGAGAACAACTGTAGAATAACTGTCCACTGTAGTGACCACTATGCATGAAAGGGTTAAAAATGTTTCTTTTTTTTTTTCTTTTTTTATGTGTGAATACCTGTACGTATTCTGTATTTTGAAATTTAATAAACATATCTAAACAAAAAAGTAAAAACACCGACCACATTGACTAACAGTGACATGTTAAACACTATCAAGGAGTTTTTTGTTACTTGATAAATGTTAGCACATACAGTAGTTTTACAACAGCAATGTCAAACACAATACTTAGCATTAGCTGGCCTCATGAACAGACTGACCATAAGAACTAGTGCTAACATGGTAACATGGGTACCAGTAAACCTCATGACACAGTCCTCTGATGGTCATTGTTTACATTTTGAACCATAACTACCACAGGGCCGTCTGTCAGGGAACAAAAACCATAGATTCAGTCAAATATACCTATATATATATCCTTTATTTAACAATGTGAAATCCTCACTGAGATTAAAAATGTCGATAGAAAAGTATAAACACAGGTACAAAGAATCAAGACACAACAGATAACACGCATACACTACAAATAAATAACACACTAGTCGCTTTTCCATTGAACATCTGCGCAAAACTTTACCGATATTTACTAAATGTTGAAAAAACAGAAGTGCGTAATGTCGGTTTTTCCATTAAATCACAAATGCGATGATTAGTTTATTTATTATCGCGAGATGACACGAGAAGTTATTCCATAAACATGGCAAAGAACGTAAATATGGTGTTGATTTAAAGATATATTCATTATTATTATTATATGTTACCCCTCTATCTCGTACTAAATTAAAAAATGATTGGGTTTCCTGGTGTGTCCGCACATACCGCGACATGTTTCTTCTTCTTTTTCGCTTGTTGTAACGTCCGTCAACATCCATGTTTTTAAATTCACCTGACTCTTTTGTGAAAAAAGGTCTTTCCACTGCAGTTTTGCGTGACACACCATTTGCGCTACACCTGAAAAACCACCTCTTGTCAGCGCAAAAACTTTTAATCGAAAAATGAGACTTTTGACGAAATTGTTGTTTTTCCATTAGGTAAATTTTTATATGCAAGTTATATTTGCACAGTTTGAGGGTCAATGGAAAAGCGACTACTGTCTGGTTATATACAATAAAAGAAAGTTCAAGGTTAATGAGGGCAAAATCGACAACAGTTTCAGTGCAAATT
This sequence comes from Sphaeramia orbicularis, assembly GCF_902148855.1. Classification (NCBI taxonomy): domain Eukaryota; kingdom Metazoa; phylum Chordata; class Actinopteri; order Kurtiformes; family Apogonidae; genus Sphaeramia; species Sphaeramia orbicularis. The sequence continues at coordinate 19,090,846 of NC_043967.1, forward strand.
CATAAGCAATCCTGTTGATCAAAGTGTATTGTTTTCTCCACCCTTTAAATCAGACTTAACCCATAAAGACCCAAACATCCACTGCTGATGAAAAGCATCTACTGATCTAAACTGTTTAATAATTTCTGATCCACTAACCCTATCAATCCATGTAAATAATTGGCGTAAAATACAGTTTGTCATCTTTTCATGGTCATCAGATATGACCCATTTGGACATTCAGAGGCTCCGTAGTGATCATGAAAACACCGTCATCTTCTACAACATTAATTCACCAGTAAAACCCATGGAGTTGGATCAATGACAGTGGATGGAGACACTTGTTTTTGCATTCAGTTATTGATATCTTTTCTAAAATGTCACTTTTCTTCATTTTTCTCTGTTTTTGATATAATAACCCTCAACTTTACTCTGAGCTTTTATTTGTTTGTTTATTTATTTCAAATATTGCATTAAAATCAAACAACAACAAAAAAAAAATTATAAAAAGAAAGTCAAACATTCAAAAAGGAGTGGGATGAAGTTTAATTTATAATCTTATAATCGTCCGCCCCCTTACCCCATCCTTCACCTACCCTAAATTCCTGTCAGATTCCCTAAGTAGCTCAAATATCTTCACATCTCAGACTAAATTCTGACCATGCACAAAACACAAAATTGCTGTACATATCAAGGATAGACTGTCCATTTTGCAGCAGCATTTCACATTAAACTAAACTCTGTCTTTTTCATAGCAGTAATAGTGCACATATCAAAAACAAAAATAAACTCTGTCCTTTTCATGACAATAATACAAAAAACTAAATTAAACTCTGTCCTTTACATGACAATAATACACATATCAATAACAAAAGTACTCTAGCCGTTTCATCGGATTTAACCCATAAAGACCGAAACATCCACTGTTGACAAAAAGCATCTACTGATCTAAACTGTTTAATCACTTCTGATCCACTAATTCTATCAATATATGTAAATAATTGGTATAAAATACAGTTTGTCATCTTTTCATGGTCATCAGATATGACCCATTTGGACGTTCAGAGGCTCTGTAGTGAACGTGGAAACACCGTCATCTTCTACAACATTGATTCACCAATAAAACTCATAAAATTGGATAAATGACAGTGGATGGAGACACTGGGTTTATGTTCAGTTATTGATATTGGACTCCTGTCAGCTGTTAAGGAGTCTGATGGCGGTCTGGTTGTCTGACTGACCCGCTTTTGGAACCAGCCTCAAATGGACGTTGAATGACTGTGTTTGAAAGTCAGCGCCGCCTTCATCTTTACACCCTGGAAGTTGTCGTTTGGCAAAACACCACGAGCTTCAAAGCTTAAGATTAAAATCATAATTACTCTGTAGTTTTATCATGAAAAGCTCATCGTACTCGCTGTAATGTGTGTAATCTACAAAAGTAATGGCTGTAAGGTTATGGTTCGGCATCATGACTTAATGGCAGCTCATTGTGTGTTTTTAATCGAATAAAGTGTGCTGCGAGCTGATACGTGGCTGATATGATGTTGGTAATGTTTGGAACAGGAAGTGGGTGAGTACTTAAGTTAATGTTTTTAACAGAAAGGACATTAGAAACTGAAAAGTGATCAAACAGAGACTCCAAATGTGCATCCTCGGTGATCTAGTATGATGACACACCAGCTAAATGATACAGTCACATACATCCATCAGCTGAACGGAGACTAATAGACTGAAGGAGTGTGTGTGTGCTGTGGTTTATGTGTGTGACATGGGCTTGAACCACACTCAGCGACATACTGACACCTTAGAAACACCCTTTATTGGTCACACTCAGTTAACCCAAATAAGCATGTGTTTTACAAAACTAACATATAATATCTGACCTATATGGTGTTAGTTTCTGTTTCCAAATATCACGGACAGGAGTTTTTCTCCTTAAAAACGTTGGACAGCATTTAATTCATTACAGCAGCCTGAGTTTTCATTCATATACAATTCATACAGTGGCAAGAAAAACAAGAAAAAGTACATGAATCCGATGAAATGTACTAGTTTTCTTAGACTTATAGTAAGTGTGAAGAGATGAAAGCAATAAATAATATAAATAGAATACACTAATAAAGAAGAAAAAATAAAAGATTTGCATATGTACAAATCTACAGGAAATGGAAGTATATGTGCACTATATACAGGGTGGGGAAGCAAAATTTACAATATTTTGAGCTAGGGATTGAAAGACAGTGTATGACCAATTAGTTTATCAAAAGTCATGAGAATTTATTTGCCACAAGAAAATGTACATAATAGAAAATGTTTTTATTCTATGTGTCCTCCTTCTTTCTCAATAACTGCCTTCACACGCTTCCTGAAACTTGCGCAAGTGTTCCTCAAATATTCGGGTGACAACTTCTCCCATTCTTCTTTAATAGTATCTTCCAGACTTTCTCGTAATAGTTTTGCTCATAGTCATTCTCTTCTTTACATTATAAACAGTCTTTATGGACACTCCGACTATTTTTGAAATCTCCTTTGGTGTGACGAGTGCATTCAGCAAATCACACACTCTTTGACGTTTGCTTTCCTGATTACTCATATGGGCAAAAGTTTCTGAAAAGGTATGGATAATAGTGTTAGGTATGATTATGACATCAATATATGTTTAGTTTCAAAACAATTGACGTAGTGCCTGCTGAGAAAAAACAACTAAATGTTCATTGTAAATTTTGCTTCCCCACCCTGTACATACACTAATAGAGCAGAAAAAAATGAATGCATGAATCACTTATAAATGGTGGTTTGATCTGCAGACCAACACAATGTGCTTCATGTCTCTACTGAACACAGCTACTACATTCATGATAGAGATCAGTGGAGACGAAACAAAACATTTACCTTCTCTGTAAAAGATTAAAAATGCACGACTCCAACACTCTAAACAGAGTAAATTCAGCAAATATATCAATAACTGAATATAAAAACAAGTGTGTCACTTCACTGTCACTGATCCAACTCCATGGGTTTTACTGGTGAACCAATGTTGTAGAAGATGACAGTGTTTCCATGGTAACTACAGAGCCTCTGAACGTCCAAATGGGTCATATCTGATTATGATTTAAAGCTGAGAAACTGCATTTTACCTCAGTTATGTACATGTATTGATAGGAGAAGTGGATCAACAGGTATTAAACAGTTTAGATCAGTAAATGCTTTTGGTCACCGGTGGCTGTTTGGGTCTTTATGGGATAGTAAACATGTTAAGTGCATATACAGGGGTTGGACAAAATAATGGAAACACCTTAAAAAATCAACAAAATATAATTTAATATGGTGTAGGTCCGCCTTTTGCGGCAATTACAGCCTCAATTCTCCGAGGTATTGATTCATACAACTTGTGAATTGTTTCCAAAGGAATTTTAAGCCATTCTTCAGTTAGAATACCCTCCAACTCTTTTAGAGACGATGGCGGTGGAAATCGACGTCTTACTTGAGTCTCTGAAACTGACCATAAATGCTCAATAATGTTGAGGTCTGGGGACTGTGCCGGCCATACGAGATGCTCAACTTCATTAGAATGTTCCTCATGCCATTCTTTAACAATTCTAGCTGTATGGATTGGGGCATTATCATCTTGAGGTGAAGGTGTTTCCATTATTTTGTCCAACCCCTGTATATTCACCTCTTTCTTGAATCTGTTTGCTCATGCAAAATGAAACACAATTAATATAAGTTAAAAATTAATGATATTTAATCATGATTAATCAAAATCAATCCACAGCAACTCTGTAATTAATCTGATTAAAACTTGTAATCGTTTGACAGCACTATAAAAAACATAATATTTTGTGTCTTTACTGAACTCAGCTACTACATTCATAGTAGTAGTAGTAGTAGTATTCATTCAGTGGAGATGAAACAAAACATTTACCTTCTCTGTAATAGATTACAAATGTATGGCTCCAGTGCACTCAAAACTCAAACTTGTGATCCAAAACAGTCCTTTCTTGTGTAGTTGGAGTTTCAGCGTTTAATGACCAGACAGGTTTCTTCTCAAACTGAGCGTTTATTATAAAACATACTGTATCTTATAGAACACGAACAGGTAACAGACGCTCCACAACTTGAATGAACTGGGGTTTTTTGGGGGGTTTTTTTGTCAACACAATCTTAAGGTACTTCCTGTTTCGACAGGCTTCAAAATAAAAGCACTTCCTTAAATTATTTTAATTAAGTATCAGCTTTGTTGTGACTGTCTTTTACTGTTAACAGTCAACTGAAATATCTGAAAATAAATAATGTATCATTTTAATATAAACTTAAACCAACATGAATTAACTGGTTTTCTCCAAACTCCAATAAATTATTCACAACATTACTGATAAATTGTGGGATGTAAATGATGACCAGTTCAATTCTATTCACATTATTAGAGCACAAAGTATTACAGGTACTGTGTTTCCTCGTTTTTGTTTTGCTTGCTTTTTTTTTTTTTTTTTTTTTTGTATTTCTCAGCATTTCCCAATGAAACTGCACTATTATCTTTGGTTATAAAAGTTGCAAGCAAAGTAATTTCCTTTAAGAACCTTTGGACCAAATGTTTAGGGACGTGTGGTTTAGGTGTTTTTTGTTTGTTTTTTCTTTAGATGAGAAAGACTTTGTTTTGGTTTAACAAAAATATGTGCAGCTATGTGCTTTTTTACCCCAGAGTATAATAAGAACTGAATGTGCTGAAGACGTTTCCTCATCACAGTTTATTGTTAAAAGACGGGTTTTGAAGCTGGTCTTTTCAGAGGCTGGTTTTCTAATTAGTAAACTGTTTCCCTGGTGATCAACCATAGGGGCGACCATCACATATGGCGTGAATTGTTCCTTTTTAGATGTAGTTCTAATATACCTACAGGAACCTACAGGAATCCACGCTGGAGTAAAACGGCGCTTGACTCGTAGGGAACCAGAGGCGGCCTAATGCGTGAGGTGTCATGCAGCTGATCCTAACCCGGGGATCACACATTCTCTGGTGGAGATGTGTTTATTAACCTCTGGGGGGGGATAATTGTATCTGTCAGAGTCGTTTAATCACCGCTGCACCTCTCACCACTGTCACTTTCAATTTGTCTGCTTTACTAAATCAGCCAGCCCACTGTTTCCTTTGTGTGAGATGTTCTTTTATGTCGCTGTGAAAACTCATGCTTCTAAAAACATAAAAAGTCAGGGGACAAACAGACGTATTATACAGCAGAACGATGCTGGAAAAGAAAAGCTTTTGATTTAACACACCAGTATGTTATATACAGCATTGTGCAAGTTACTTCTGCTGTGCCAAGGTACGTAGCCCCGCTGAGAAGTGTTTCCCCTGGCCACAGGAGCATAATTTCAACTTTTTATCCCATAATTGTGATTTACCATGGGGATTTTTTTTTTTGTCTCCAGTAGCAGAAACGGGCTTCCTATGTATGGAAGCCTGTTTCCGCCACTGGAGGAAAAAAAAATCCCCATGGTAAATCGAAATTATGACATAAATGTTGGAATTATGATTAAAAAGTCATAATTATGAGATAAATCGAAATTATGAGATAAAAAGTCATAATTATGAGATAAAAAGTCATAATTATGAGATAACAACTCATATCCAAGGGACTTGACTTTTCATATGTCATGCTGATAGGAAGCTAAAAGGATAGACTGTTGTGTAGAGAAGGGGTGGGATTAAATGAGTTATATTTCCTTCCACTCCTTTTCGAATGTGCAAATGAAGTCATGTACAGTATATATGTATGTATAAGTTTTTGTTTTTTTTCCATGACTTCTTACTACCTTATGTCTAAGGACTAGGTAAGATCACTTTGTCTTGTTGTTGTATAATTATGAGATAAAAAGTAAAAATTATGAGACAAAAAGTCATAATTATTAGATAAAAAGTCATAATTGTGAGATTAAATAGTGATAATTACGAGATAAAAAGCCGTAATTATGAGATAAAAAGTCATAATTATGAGATTAAATAGTGATAATTATGAAATAAAAAGTCATAATTATTAGATAAAAAGTCATAATTATGAGATAAAAAGTCATAATTATGAGAAAAAAAGCCATAATTATGAGATAAAAAGTCAGTTATGAGATTAAACAGTGATAATTATGAGATACAGAGTCATAGTTATGAGATAAAACAGTCATAATTATGAGTGCAGAAGTCTAAATTCTGCTCACACAGCCAGGAGAACCAGTCCTGAGTGGGGATATGAACCTTGACACAACATTTCCAAACTGTAATACATTACAGATTACTTGTTACTGTTATTTAAAAGTAATTCCTTACTTTAAGAATTGTAATGCGTTACATGACTCCTCTATTACTTTTTTAGTTACACACAGACTCTTGTCATACATGGTGCGTCTGCAGTCCTCAAATAATAACCCCCCCCCCCCAGTACAACAGATAGGAGAGCCTGTGGACACATACATGTGTCCTGCAGCACATGTACACACAGCTCCATAAGTAACACTACAGTCTACCATGTTTGAATCCCAGCAGGAACACTTACATTGTTTTCAACATTTTACATGTTCAAACAGGGGGCGCAGCGCCGAGGGCGTCAGTAGATAAATCATGATAGGCCATAAATAAACAAAAAAGAAGTGTCTTTTTTTTTCCCCTTTAAGAAAAATAAGATAAATTTAAGCGAACATTGTTGAATGAGGCCCAATGTGTGTTGTTTTTTCCAGGAGGAAGAGGAGGAACAGCCGGAGGAAAACAGCACCGTTAAAGAGGAAACGCCGGAGCAGGAGATTCTAAACTGACCTGGACCGAGCGGACGCACACACACACACACACACACACACCACAGGTTTTAACGTTTTCTGTCCTGACGATAGCACACATGACTTTTCTACGAACATCCCAAAGTTGATGGACAGCCAGCACTTAGCTTCAACTCCAGATAGTTTAGCAACCAGAGGTATTTTAGAAAACACTATTTAAAAGAGGACGCCTTTAGATTCAAGGGTAGAGTTTGTACGTACGTTTTATGGGCGGGGCTTAACAGACGGACAGAATGTCTTCACGGGGCAGCACATGAAAGCGTCTGTCCACTTCATCCACACTGTGATGCCCTCACACATGGTAGGTTTCTGCTTTTAGGCGCACACACACACACTCACCCGCACACACACACACACACCTTCTCGTAGAGTTGGCTTGGACGTGTGTGTTAACTAACCTGCCGCCTGATGTATTTGTGAGTCCACGCAATCTATTTTCATACACTAACGACCATCAGACACAGTATCCTAAGAGTCCTGTTTACAAAGTGCGGAGGGAGTCGACGAACGCCTGTTCTTGGCCGAGCACGTTCACGCCGCTCCGACGTCAGCGGTGAAGCGCTTTCCACCGCATTTCACTGATTTAAGGATCTTATTTTTATATCGTATGCATATATTCTTACTACCCCCATTTGAAATATCTACTTATTTTCTCATGTTATTTGTGAAGTATTCAGTTTCATTGTTTGCGTTCAATTAAACTTTTGTATCATTAATTTGCAGTATAAGTACTACATACCGATATATTTTGTCATTGGATTTGTAATAAAAACGTTCCATATTTAGAAAATGGGTCAACTCAGAGATTGTACTTGCAAACTTTGTAAAGTAGAATTAGTTTCAGCTCTTTTTGTTTTGTTTTGTTTTTTTTCTTCGGCAGACGGTTCTTTGATCTGTGAGTAGTTTATGGTCCTGCTCCCTACAAAGCTTTACTTATTTGTCTACAAAGTTCGGAAAATCCAGTTTTTTGGACGTGCAGTAAATAAAACACCGCATGCACACAGAAGCCAAGATAAGGATTAAAGTCATCTGAATCAGTTATGACATTAGATAACAGATCATTTCACCACAGACTACTGTCAGGACAAAGAACTGTCTGACTCACAGTACATCTGGATTTATCCCTTCAAGTGCCAATAAATCCCAAATGCAAAAGAAAAAGGTTGGACTCGATCATGTTCAGTGCACATTCATCATTTTAATTTACACTGTATCAACGTGACAAACACATACAGGTGCATCTCAATAAATGAGAATATCATCGAAAAGGCGATTTTTTTTTTTTTCCAGTAATTCAATTCAAAAAGAGAAACACATCTTTATCAATAGATTCATCCCACACAGACTGATAAATTTCAAGTGTTTATTTCTGTTCCTTTTGATGATTATATCTTACAGCTAATGAAAACCCAAAATTCAGTTTCCTCAAAAATTAGAATATTACTTAAAGGAGTGATATTTCGCTTTTTTTTTAATGGAATTATGCATTTTAAAACATTTCCCTGTGGCAAGGTTATAATAGTTTTGGATTTTTCAGTCTAGTTTAGTTTTATTTAGTTTTGACTTTTTTTTCTCTTTAATTCAGTTAGTTTTAATTAGTTTTTAGAGCAGATTTGCTAGTTTTTATTAGTTATCGTTTTTTTTCTGAATGCTTAGTTTTAGTTTAATTTAGTTTAGTTTAAGTTTAGTTTAAATTAGTTTTAGTTTAGTTGTAGTTTAGTTTTAGTTTAGTTTAGTTTAGTTTCGTTTTAGTTTTAGTTTAGTTTAGTTTAAGTTTAGTTTTAGTTTAGCTTAGTTTTAGTTTACTTTAGTTTTAGTTTAGTTTTAGTTTAGTATAGTTTTAGTTTAGCTTAGTTTAGTTTTAGTTTAGTTTAGTTCAGTTTTAGTTTTAGTTTATTTTAGTTTAGCTTAGTTTTAGTTTAGTTTTAGTTTCGTTTAGTTTCGTTTTAGTTTCATTTTAGTTTAGTTTTAGGTTATTTTATTTTACTTTTAGTTTGTCTAGCTTAGTTTAGTTTTAGTTTAGTTTAGTTTTAGTGTAATTTAGTTTAGTTTAGCTTAGTTTAGTTTTAGTTTAGTCTAGCTTAGTTTAGTTTTAGTTTATTTTATTTTAGTTTTACTTTAGTTTAGCTTTGTTTAGTTTAATTTAGTTTAGTTTAGTTTAGTTTAGTATTAGTTTCAGTTTTTTTGTCTATTTTATCTTCCTCACCATCCTATTCAAAGAAATCAGTGAGGTTACCCTGGACACTTTATTTGGGGGTGGGGTCAGGGCGGCTCTGGTTGAGCACAGACACAAACACATGGACAGTACCATGGATACATTCCCTGTAGCAGGTTGGAGGGGGTAATGTAGGAGGGGGTGCGATCCATATACAGCGTCACTTACGTGAAAACGAAACTGAAACTTTCCGTACTTTCACCGTTGGCCTCCTGACTTCTATACCTCTGTTATACCGCTGACCTGAGAAGAAATTTTCACGTTCTGTCCTATATCAACATTGACAAAGACGAAAACTAAGGGAATTTTATCCATAATTTTTATGTTTTAGTTAGTTTTGTAAGCTCACAATACAGTTTCAGTTAGTTATCGTTTTTTAGCTTACCGGCCCACAGGCCATAAGCTATTGTCGTCATGCGGCGTCCGGCGGCGGCGTCTGTTGTCATCTGTCGTCCGTTACAAAACTTTCAATCATCTTCTTCTCCGAAACTACAATTCCAATTGACTTCAAACTTGGTGTACAGCTTCTTTATGATGATGTCAACACAAGTAATGGAAATTATTTGGATCCAGATCTGATTCTGGATTTGGTGCGACTTTGAAAAATTTCCCCATTATAACAGATAGGAAGTGGATCGATGCAGTAACTCAGTAAATATAAATGATATCCAGTGTAAATTTCTACAGTCCAGCCCTGACGGGGAGATGACCAAAACATAATGTCCACATCCTGATCAGGATCTTCTTCTGGATCTGGGAACTTACGGAAAATTTAACATGGGCTCTAATGGGGAAAACATTTCAATCGTCTTCTTCTCCAAAACTACAGTTCTGATTGACTTCGAACTTGGTATACAGCTTCTGTACGATGATGTCAACACAATGTATTGAAATTATTTCGATCCAGATCTGATTCTGGATTTGGTGCCACTTTGAAAAATTTTCCCATTATAACAGATAGGAAGTGGATTGATCCAATAAATCAGTAAGTATCAATGATATTAAGTTGGAATTTGAATTTTTTACAGATCTGATTGGAATATGACCAAAACATGGTAGCCATAGGCTGATTCACTTGGCACCATTAAACTGGATTTGAATTTGTTGTTTTGAGGTATCCAAATTCTTACATGTCTGCATGTTACAGAAGCACGTGTTTGATTGTTTACAAATAACATCGTTCAGGTAAAGAAATCCGGTCACGTTATTGTCAACAACCAATTGCCGACTGTACTTCCTTTGAGCATGCGCACTGTGATCCTTCGCACCTGTTATTTGTTTAGAAATAACCTTCACGTGATCAGAAGAGGATTCCCGGTGATGTCATCGCTCAATCTTCATCGTTATTTCTATTATATAATAAATACACATAACTGGGTGATAATAAATGGCATCTGGATACATTTCCCAAAACTTTTAATTTGGCCGGTAAGCTACAGGGCCATTGGTCCTAATTTTTCTTTTAATTTGAGTTTTTATTTATTTCAGTTAACGAAAATGTTTTTTCTGTTTTAGTTTTCGTCATTTCGTTTGTTTTCGTTAATGATAATAACCTTTCCCTGTGGTCTACTTAAACTGTAAATGCTGTGCCTGGGTCTGAATTCTTCATTAATTCAACTCCACAGCTCCATCTTCAACTCTATTTCTGAGTAATGACTTGAAAAAGGTCATTTTGAGCACGGGCCCTTTAAATGCACATAACCCCACCCCCTCCAGGTCGTTGACTGCGTTCTGTCCTGTTCATCCATTTGTTTTCGTTAATACAAACAACAACTGAACATTTTAGGTAATTGGCTCAAAGTTTGGACATATTTTCAGTCTGGACTACAACAACCCCAAACAATTATGGGGTATTTGGAGAAATGTTCATCGGAAGTCTTGACCTTATATGTGCAAATGTTGCGATGTAACTAGTTATAAAACGTAACAAATTAAGCAGGAATTAAAACAGGTTGTAGAAATCCACTCGATTTTTGCTAAAATGAATATAAAGATAGCTGTGCAGCACCTGGAGGGTTCAAATTCAAACTTTATGAACTATTAGGGTCCAAACACACAAATAAATGAACCAAAGACTAATAAAAGTGGGTTTAGCAAAATATGAGCCCTTTCAAAAAATTATATAAATATTTCTTCTTTTTTTAAGTAAAGCTGTAAAACTCTTGTCCACTACAGAGGACAAAAATGCATTACTGGGTCTCAGGAGGTTAAAGGTGCGGGAGACTTTCGTGACCAATTTTTCATTTAATCTGTAAAACCTCAGTCATAGCCTACGTATATCCAATCTGTAAGTCTTTCTGTGATTACTCACCTGAATCTCTTGCATTACGGTGAACAATTTCGAAGTGCCATCCACCATAAACAAACCATGTGTTTACATTCAGAGCCGGGAGGTAACTCGGGCATCTTTAAAATTTTTTATCGCGACATGCATTGTGGGAAACAAAACTCCCTGCTTGTTTATGGTGGATGGCACTTTGAAATTGTTCACTGTAATGCAAGAGATTCAGATGAGTAATCACAGAAAGACTTACAGATTTGTGATACTTAGGCTATGACTGAGGTTTAACAGATTTGATGAAAAATTGGTCACAAAAGTCTCCTGCACTTTTAATAATCTACCCTTATATATAACAGCATAAATGTAAGAAATCCTCATATAATACCAGTGCATTGGGAAGCCTGTGTCCTGGATGTTGTAAACTGCAGAATAAAATGTGCACAAGCGTTGGTGACCCACTTTTGGGTCCCGAACCACCAGTTGAGAATCACTGCTCTAGAGCATAAACTGGACTGTTCCAGTGGACAAAGGTCATGTGGTCTGGTGAGTCCACTTTGATCCTGGGGGGACTACAGTTTAATTTATATCGATTCTCCACAAAACACAACGTTAGGTTCTGTATTTTCTTTCTCCTTTTTTATCCACTGAGCCAAAAATCCTGCCTCCTGTTTTCCACTCTCTGAATTATTACAGTTTTTCATGTTTCTTTGCTGTTTACTTGAGGTGATTCAGAATCAAATCCAATTTTCCCTACGGGGATGAATCATTTATCTTGATCTGAATCTACATCAAAAAGCATTAAACTGCCCTTTCATTATGAGCAATTTTCAAAAACTGCTTCCATGTGAATTCGAGACTAGAGATCGACTCAGGCTGAATAACTGATTATTTACTCTGCGGGTGTCTAATGTAGTAAAGGACTAATGCACTTAGGTATAAAAGTGCTCTTTTTGCTCTTCTGTTATTTTTAGTGTATTAGAGAGAGTCACAAGTTCTCAGACAAATGTAACTAGAAGCACTCGAAGAGCGCAGACCTCCGCCAAGGCAGATCAGTGGCCCCCCCACCCCTGATCACCACCAAAATTTAATCATTTGTTCCTTGTGCCAGTATCAACATTTCCTGAAATTTTCATCCAAATCCATCCATAACTTTTTGACTTATCTTCCACACAGACAGACAGACAGACAGACAAACCAACGCCGACAAAAACATAGCCTCCTTGGCAGAGGTAATAAAAAGCTTATTTATCAAAATAATTCTTTTTCTACATAAACTCATGGTGTTTGTGCAGGTCTGGAAAGTCTTAAACAGTATGGAATTTTGAAACACTGTTTTCCAGACCTTGAAAAGTCTGGAATTTTGTGTGAAAGTCTTAATAAAGTATGGAAAAAGGTTTAACTCATAGTGGAATTTTAGAGTTAGCTCAAAGGGATATATTCTCATAACAAGAAATACATGAGGAAAGGATATAAAAACTAGACACGATTTCACTAACCAGCTGGTACTGGAATGATTCTAGTCAAACTTGTCTGTGTGACATTCATGCACTTTTGTGATTTACATATGTTTTGAAAATGTTTTTGTCAGTAAAACATAATTTACTGTGGATTATACATTCATTCATTCATACATTTATTCAAATGAACTTTTCTACGACACACAACAGGTACAATCTCAACTAAAAAAGTAGGAACACAAGTATAAAAGTACATATAGTCAAGGTCTTGGGGGGGGGGGGGGGGGATAACAGTTTTGAAAAAGTCTGGAATTTTTATTTGGATAAAGACCGAACACCCTGTAAACTCCATTAGAGTCTAAACACTTTTCCAGTGTATGTTTTCATGGGTAGATTCATTCTGTATAGAATTACTGGGGCTGTCTTTAACACAGTCTTTGACATTTAGATTAGATTAAATTACATTACATTAGACTTTATTGATCCCACAACAGAGAAATTCAATGATCAAGGCAGCAACAGAATAAAGTGGAAGAAAAAGTGTGCATGCATAAAAATAGCGCAAAAACAAAATAAAACAAGTGGTGCCAGTCACAACAAACCCCGCCCCTCGCACATATTGTATCTTATTTTGACATCAATCCAGCTGATGTCATCATGTCTATGTGTGTGTTGATGTCAGCATATCAACTGCCTCTATATATATGTGCCCAGTTTGAAGTAAATTGAAATAAAATTGATGTTTTTATAGACATTTGAAATTTCGCCCATTATAACTACATGGAAAAAGATAAAAGATTTTAAAAATTCATAAAAAATTTTAACTTTGACCTACTTTTCCCAAAATGTAACCACAGCTATTCTTGGTCACTGGTAATCTATAAAGCCAATTAGGTATGAATTCAGCCAATAGTTTTGCTGCTACAGATATTTGAAATTTCGCCCATTATAAGAAAATGGGCAAAAAAAAAAAATTTAAAAAATTCATAAAAAATTTGAACTTTGACCTACTGTTCCCAAAATGTAATCAGACATATTCTGGGTCACAGGAAATCTATAAACCCAATTTGGTATGAATTCAAACAATAGTTTTGCTGCTAGAGTGTTAACAAACAAACAAACTGAACCAAAAACCTAATAAACATATTTACAACATATTGGAATATTACAGTAGAATTAGAAAAAACAAAAGGTCAGACAGAACAGATGAGACACGTACAGGACAGGTTATACTGTTGGGTTGTGTCTGACAGTGGTGGGTACGACCTGCGACGGCGCTCTGTCACACACTGTGTTCTGAAGCTTTTGGACGCTCCCTCGTAAACACACAGTTATCGGTGTAGTGTTCCAGGATGGTTCCCTGTTTTCGCTGCTGCTGCTGAAACAGCGTCCCTCACATGAGCAGTGTGTACTGTACAGGTCTGCGCTGAGCATGCTGGGATAGCATATCCAGTGTGTGTGAGGAGGGGTCCTACATATCTTCACAGTCCTCCTTCAGCGTGTTTGTCAGATCTTCATTCTCCATCAGCAGTCACAGCCGGGACGTCAACGCTCTCGCTTTCTGACATTAAGGCATCGAGGGGTGTAATTCCAATTTGTTTCAAAGGAACTATTAATTTACCCATTTCAAGGCCAGGCAGGAGGGAAGCCCTGTAAGGCCGCTGAACCGTGAAAGACATTATCTGGAGGCCTCCGATTTTGGCGAACAGACATGTAGAATTGATGACGGCGGCGCCTGCAGACGTTTGAACCGGGCTCCCCGCAGTCACGCTCCCAGCATGCCATCTGAGAGCGATGTCATTAGGCGTATGATAACAGCGATGGGCACATTAATGACAGAATGGCCCGCTCTGCCACCCGGTGCCCTGCCAATCTCCCATTTACACCCACAGCATACTAAACAGTCCCTGATGATCGCACAACCCAGAGCTGCAGCGGTGCTTAACAGCCAGCGCTTAGCAACAAAGGAACGTCCACATCCACGTTCCACACATGTTCAGCAGCTCAGAACCCACTCACATGAGGCTCCTGCTGAAAGGACAAACACAACAGTCTGGTTAACAGTCATGTTCCATACCACGGATTTCCTTTTTGATCCCATACCAAGTGAACTTCAGGCTGACATCGGCGATACTGAACCGATACTGACACTTTGTACAGATTACAGCTGCACAGTATATCATGTGAGCATCGTCACTGTGATGTACGTGTGTGCAATAGTCACATCACAGGTCCTGGAATGTAGGAGGCAAATGAACTGAATGTGTTCTCATCTAACTTCCACCTGGGTACCTGACACACACTGCACACAGCGATCCACCAGTCACATTCAATCTTTATCAGTTTTCCGAAGCAGACCACGCCTAGGGATGGGAATCGTTAAGAATTTAACGATTCCAATTCCATTATTGATATTGCTTATCGATCTGATTTCTTATTGATTCTCATTGGGTGAGGGAATAAAAGAGTACAAACGGGTGTGTTTGCATTAACTGTCTTTTATATTTCCATCTCTGCACAGAAAATAGAACATATACAGTGTGTACAAATAATAAGAACAGATGACGCTGGGCCTGGTTGGGGGGGTGGGGGGGCGTACAGTGAAAGTGAAACTAAAGACTCTTTACTAATTCCTCTGTTGCTGCATTTCTACTACGTGGAACCGGTTCGACTCGGCTCGGCTTGTCTCCTGTTGTTGTGCACCTCATTTCCTTTCCCTTCTTACCTTCGGAAACTTGTATTTGAGGAGTTACGATGTTTGTTGCCCACACCAGAACCGGAACCAGCCTGGCGTTCACTCTGCCGCTACATTCACAAGCGCCGCTAAGTAGCGTATCAAATATGTGACATTCCTGTAAATGATTCACATGCTGTGGACAAATGTTTGAGCATATTGGAGGGATTCCACCCTTCTGAAGACATGGAAGCTTTGACAGTGTTCCAGTGGACCTGGTGTCGTCTTTTTAGACCGTTTCTGCCTCAACACCATGTTGGCTATGTTCTGACCAAAACAATGAAGTGTACATGTGATGTCATCGCGCATGCACAACGAAGGCGGAATCAATAAGCAGAATCATTAAGCAGGAAGGCAAACGATTCAAAGGAATCGAGCTACTGGGAACCAGTTCTCGATTCCCATCCCTAACCACACCCCTGCACATGGAGTGAATCGCTGGTAACAACATTGAAAAATGAGCAACGAGCAAGAGAAAATCACCAAAAATAAAGACTTGGTGCCACAAAGAAAAGCAACGTCAGTTATCTGGAATAATTTCGGCTACAGGAAGGATGATACTGAAACACCTGTTCTGTGTCGACAGTGCCTTACACCTGTTGCCACAATGAAATGTAACACAACTAATTTGTTTGACCATTAACCCTTTCATGCATTAATTATGAGAACCTTAGTTAAGATTTTTTCCTTGAGTGTTTTTATTCCTCCATAGGCACGAATAAAACAATGTGATCAAGGTTTTTTTTTTTTTTTTTCATGGAGTTACAAAAATGTGCATGCATTTAATTTTTGAAGTAAAGAAATGTGTTTAAAACCCAATATCAGAAAGTGATATGAAAACAATGAAATAAAAGAAAATCTGATGTTTTCTCACATTTTAACATATTCTAATGCTAGTTATTACTCTTTTCATGGAGATAATATGCAAAAAAAAAAAAAAAAACACTTTTTTTTCTAACAGATAACAATGATTTCCACTCAAACATGTTAGTGAAGATCACGTTTATCTAGAACAGTACAGTTACAGCAATGGTCTGAATGTCAGTGTATTATTATGGGATGGTGCATAAGTGTCCACTGTGTTGGCTGATATGGAACTAAAACAACAAAACCCATGAATATACAACAGCTGGAGAAGAACTGTCCAGTGGAGTGACCACTGTGCATGAAAGGGTTAATGTCAGCGCCACACAGCTATTATATCCTGAGTATTTTTTCATATCGCAATATATATCGCAGGGTTAAAAAAAAATGGCAATGTCAGTTTTTTCCAATATCATGCAGCCCTAGTACAAATACATTTAATGTCTGGAAAATCTTTAAAAACTGGTGCCAGGCACAACAAACCCCGGCCCTCGCACATAGTTCACCCATAATAAGTAAATGGGAAGATTTTAAAAATTCATAAAAAATGTAAACTTTGACCTACTGTTCCCAAAATGTATTGAGATCCATTCTGGGTAATAATAATAATGGATTAGATTTATAAAGCACTTTTCTATGAACGCATACTCAAAGCGCGTACAGAGGATCCATTATTCATTCATGGTGGTAAACTATATATGTGTCCACACGGAGGCGTAGCTGCATATCTGTGCCTACGGCCCCTCCCACCACCACCGAACATTCACACCCCAGTGTTAGTGGCAAGGAGGGTGAAGTGGACACACAGAGCGGGATTCGAACCGCCAACCCTTCAGTTATTGGACCATGGCCACCCCTGGCAATCATGGGCAATCTATGAAGACAACTGGTATGAATTCCACCAATAGTTTTGCTGCCACAGACATTTGAAATTTCACCCAATAAATTAAATGGGAAAAAAAAAAAATCTAAAAATTCATTAAAAAAAAAAATTAACTTTGACCTACTTACTTTTTCTTCAGTTTTCTTTGTTTTTGATTTTCTGAACATCTACATGATCAGTAAATTAAATATAGGAAAACACCTGATTTTTGCTGAAAAACACAAAATAGAGGGGATAATGTTATATAGTGATAAATGATGTAAGAAATGTTAAATAGAGAGAAAAATTTATTTGGGTGTGGCCACAAAAGTACGTTATATTTAATTATTTCTATTATTACTCATGCTTTTGATGTGAGTTTTTTTGTTTAGTTTTTTTATTCGTAGAATCACTTCACTACTTTATCCCTCCAAGACTCAAACAGCCACTGGCAACCAAAAGCATCTACTGATCTAAAATATGTAATAACTGTTGAACCACTAATCCTATCAGGTAAAATACAGTTTGTCATCTTTTCATGGTCATCAGATATGACCCATTTGGACATGGAAACACTGCCATCTTCTACAACATTGATTCCCCAGTAAAACCCATGTAATTTGATAAATAAGTGGTTGGACACATTTGTTTTTACATTCAGTTGTTGATATTTTAGCTGAAAAAGCCAGTTTTTCTTCAGTTTTCTTTGTTTTTGATTTTATGAACATGATCATTCAGTTAGATACAGGAAAATGCCTGATTTTCACAAAAAAATGCAAAATACAGAGGATGATTTTATAATAAATAGTAATGAATGACTTAAGAAATGTTAAATAGAGAGAAAAATTCATTTGGGAGTGGCCACAAAAGTAGAAGAATGTATTTTTAATTATTTCTACTACTGAAATTCCTACATTATTGCTTCGGATATGAGGTTTTGTTTGTTTGTTTGTTTGTTTCAGTTTGCATTTGTTATTTTTAGTGGAATCACTGATATAACATGTTTAATACCTGTTGATCCACTAATCCTATCAATCCATGTAAATAATTGGTGCAAAATACAGTTTGTCGTCTTTTCATGGTCATCAGATATGACCCATTTGGACGTTCAGAGGCTCTGTAGTTACCGTGGAAACACCGTCATCTTCTACAACATTGATTCCCCAGTAAAACCCATGGAGTTGGATCAATGACAGTGGATGGAAACACTTGTTTTTATGTTCAATTATTGCTCTTTTTGCTGAAAAAGTCACTTTTTCTTCAGTTTTTGATATGATGACAATTTTAATCTGTGCTTTTATGAACATGTACATGATCAGTAAATTAAATATAGGAAAATACCTTTTTTATACTTAGGTATAAAAGTGCTCTGTATTTAGCTTTTTTTTCCAGTGAAAAATGACTCATTATTTAGTGAAAATGACACAAAGGGGAGGATAGTGTTATAATAAATGGTGACACACCTGAAAAATTTTGGTCAACGTCGGTGTCCAAATTTGACCTGTCAACCTCGATCTGACCTTGAAAATGAAGGTCACCGCCCAAAGAACTCGTCCAGTCACTCCAGAACAGCTGCGTTAAAAACTATTTTGTTGATTCATTTTTGGTCACTATGTCTACAGCAACATTTTTTTTTTCAGATTGTCTGAATTTGCAGTTTTATTATTGAAATGTTAATACAAATAAAGGCTGTGTGTTTGTCTGGGACCCACATGGATGCTACTTACAGTCCAACTGCTTTTATTTCTATGGTGCATTTCCTTTTATGATCAGTCTCAGGGAATGAGTCAAATTCCACATCCACGTTTACATGCAAAATACTGTAATGCATGAAATTAAGCAGATAGTTGAATGTGGGTTTGTGTTGCTTCTTGCATGCCAATGAAGAAAATTAAACATAAACTTGTTTTGATTTCTTCTTAAATTTCACAGTCAGGCATGAGCATCCGACCAATTAAAATTAGGTTTCATTTAATGTCGTCACAAAGTCAGGAAGGGAATAAATAATTACACTGGAAGGCAGAGGAGGAACCCTGACAAACACTCTAAAACTTTACCCTGTGAATGCAGTTTGTATGTTGTGACTATTATCAGCATTAATATAGTTTTTCTAATCATTCACTTCATCACACCTCAGCTCTTTTAGTTAGACACAAGACGTGGATTTACATTTTCTTCTTCCTAAACTGTCTTTTCGGTATTTTCCTGTGGAGCTGCAGTGGAATGAACGCAACAAAATAAGGAGATTTATGACCAATAAGCTGGAACTTCTTTTGTTTGTTTATTTTGAATATTGCATTAAAGGATGAAGTTTAACTTATAAATTCCCATCCCCTTACCACATGTAAATGCCTGTGTCAGATTCCCTAAGAAACTCAAAAATCCTACAAGTATCAGACTCAGTTCTGACTACGCAAAAAACGCATAATTGCTGTACATATCAAGGATAGACTGTCCATTTTGCAGCAGCATTTCACAATAAAATACACTCTGTCCTTTTCATAGCAGTAATAGTGTACATCAAAGACAAAAAAAAACCCTGTCCTTTTCATGACAATAATACACACATTAAAAAACAAAGATAAACTCTGTCCTTTAATGACAATAATGCACATTAAAAAACAAAAATAAACTCTGTCCTTTTCATGACAATACACACATTGAAAAACAAAAAAACTCTGTCCTTTTCATGACAATAATACACATATTAAAAACAAAAATAAACTCTGTCCTTTTCATGACAATAATACACATATTAAAAAAACAAAAATAAACTCTGTCCTTTAGTGACAATAATACACATATTAAAAAACAAAAGTAAATTCTGTCCTTTTCATGACAATAATACAGATATTAAAAAACAAAATAATCTCTGTCCATTTCATAACAATTATACACATATTAAAAAACAAAAATAAACTCTGTCCTTTTCATGACAATAATACAGATATTAAAAAACAAAATAAACTGTCCTTTTCATGACAATAATACACATATTTTAAATAAATAAACTGTCCATTTCATAACAATAATACACATATTAAAAAACAAAAATAAATTCTGTCCATTTCATGACAATAATACACATTAAAAACAAATAAACTCTGTCCATTTCATGACAATAATACACATTAAAAACAAATAAACTCTGTCCATTTCATGACAATAATACACATATCAAAAACAAAAGTATACTATCCGTTTCATAACAATAATTCAATAAGTCATTTCTTAGCAGTAATATATATGTATCAAAAATAAACTATGTCCAATTCATAACCATGCCCATATAAAAAAACAAAAATATACTCTGTCCATTCCATGACAATAATACCCATATAAAAAAAAAAAAAAAAAGTAAAGTAGTAACGTACATGCCTGATGAGGAAACTATAGATCATCAGTGGAATTTATGATTTGAGTTTTTGGTACTGATTATTTTTTCTAATGTTCAGTATGATCGGGAGGAAAGATTCCAACACACAAACACATTTCAAATCAAACAGGATCAAAAGAGTACAACTCACCACTGACCACTGTTCATACACTATATGGACAAAAGTATTGGGACATGTTGAATTCAGGTGTTTCTTTTCTAATAGGGGTCTGGGATACAAAACAATAACGACAAATGTCATGATATAGTTTTATATTGTCTTAAATATCATTGCATTGGTTAATTTTAAATTCTTATCTTTGCTTCCAAAATGCCTCAGAGATGTTTTTTACTTAATTTCTGTCAACATTGATTTGTTTATTTTTCTTTTATCCATGACTATGATTTTTAATGTTCTAAATGCTCTAAATGTCTAAAATACAAGGAAATATTGATGTTTATTTCTCAAATCAGCATGAACAGGACATCTTACATCTGTAGACATGATGGGTCCCAATATTTTTGTCCATATAGTTTATAAACATCAATATTTCCCTAAAGTTTAATGGGAGATTTTTCTGCCTAAGTGACATGTGGAGACAGTAGATGGATAGTTGTGGTAGAAAACTATTATTTACAGTCAAAGCATTAAAAATATTTTAGAAATTTAAAGGTAGAACATTTAAAATCATACTCATGTTTGTAAAAAAAAAAAAAAAAAAAAAAAAATCAGTGTTGAGAGAAATTAAGTAAAACCATCTCTGAGGCATTTTGGAAGCACAGATAAGAATTTAAACCAAACTAACGAATGTAATAATATTTATGACAATATAAAACTATATTATGACATTTGTCGTTATTGTTTTGTATCCCAGACCCTTGTTAGAAAAGAAACACCTGAATGCAACATGTCCCAATACTTTTGTCCATACAGAGTATTTTTGGCATGAAAAAAAAAAAAAAAAAGGAACATGAGAATACATAAAATGGCAATATATGTACAAAAAGGTATTTCATTTTTGTGGTATGCCCTAATAATTCAAAGATTAGCATTTTCATAGTTCTGTATAGGTACACTTTAAAATGTCAGGAAGCATTAAAAGTGAAAAGTCTACTTTAAAACACCTGGTTTTGTCAGATGGGTGGAGTTCTACAGGTATGGCAGCCTGGTATGGAGCAGAGAGGGAAAAAATATACTATCTCAAAGACCCTTTCATGTATGAATTATGAAAAAAAAGAGTATCTAAATTATTTTTAGATTGATTTTATTACTCAAAATTAAGCTAAAGTTGAAATGCATTTTGAATTTTTGTAAAAAAGAAAATATATATGGTTTTATTAAGAAGATATTTAACCCACTGAGACCCAGGAAAGTACAAGTTTTGACATTTTTAAATTAACCCTTTCATGCATGAATTATGAGAACCTCCGTCAAGATTTTTTGTCTAGAGTGTTTTTATTCCTCCTTAGGCATGAAAAAAAAATATGTGATCGGGTTTTTTTTTTTTTTTTTTCATGTAGTTACAAAAGTGTCCACTCAGCAACACCATGCATTTAATTTTTGAAGCAAAGAAAGACATATTTAAAACCCAACAGAGTCCAAACAGTAATGTCCAGTCAGAGAGCGAACTTTAATTGATTGCCATTCCAACATTTATGTCAGTATAAAGTAGCTCCTTGTTTTGGATAATCCCTTATGGTCCCACTAAAGTAAAAATGAATTTAAAAGTAAAAATGTAGGTTATTTAGCAACACTAATCTGTCAAATTGTCTCTAAAATGTCCTGTCAGAGAGATTTCGAATACTGTGTTTTGACCCAATAGCAGAAAGTGATATGAAAAGAATGAAATTAAAACATTGTTAACTGCTGCTAATGTGATGTTTTCTCACATTTAACATATTTCATGGAGGTAATATGCAAAAAAAAAAAACCAAAAAAACCAAACAAACTGGTAATTACAGTCTAACAGTTAACAACTGATGTCCACTCAAACATGTTAGTGCAGATCAGGTTTATCTAGAACAGCAAAGTTATAGTAACAGTGTGAATTGCAGTGTATGGGATGATGCATAAGTGGCTGATATGGAACTAAAACAACAAAATCCATGAATATACAAGAGAACAGCTGCAGAATAACTGTCCACTGTAGTGGCCACTATGCATGAAAGGGTTAAATAATTGCCTATATTGGAAACATGATGCAACAGTTTTTTCAGGTGCATTTTGTTATTAATTTATTTTATGTAATGTCCTTTGCAGTGGACAGGTTTTTTTTGTTTATTTGTTTGGTTGGTTGTTGTTTTTTTTTTTTGTATAAAGCTGTGAAACTCTTATCCACAAACATGGACAGAAAACCCATAGTTGCGTCTTAGGAGGTTAAATTTATGACATCACAGATCAGTCCAAATTCTAAAACTAAGATGATCCATTTTTTCATTGTATTGCTTTGGATCTGTAGAGACTGCCCCCATGTGGTTTGGAGAATATTGCCTCTATGACCCTTTGGAAAGAGAGTTTCAACTATGTGTCCAAAAATGTGGACATCATGTATGGAAGGGTTAAGATACAATAATAAGGACAATAAAAATAAATAAAGGAAAATGAAAATAAAAACAATCACTGTGAGGGGGTGGACATGGTGTTAGTCATATGGACATTGATCCACTTAAAACTAATCAACTGAAAATGTATCTTCAACAGCGTCATCCTCAGTGGTATCTACATGGTGGGTTTTCATATGCATAAGTGGAAAGTTTCTCTACAGTGCCAACGTTAGAGAGAAGGTCAGAAGTCAGTAAAATATTAGACAAAGTGGACTGAACATGTAGCGTGAGGCTGTGGCTGTGATGCCTCCTCACCGTTCACCTGGACTGAACTGTGTACCAGCAGAACACACAACCCGACTTACACGAGCCACCAGGTACGATCTGCTTTCATGGTGACATTTACCAGACGATTTGAGTACGTCCTTATCCTGTGTTTCTCTGTTTTAATTGCGGAGGATAATACCTCTGATAACACCTCCTTCTTATGCTGTAGGTGTTTGAGTGACCTTTTCCAACTTGACTTTTATGACAAACTCGGCTGCTTTATTGCTGCAGTTTCTCTCTTTTCTCTGTGTGTGTGTACTTTGGTGTGATTGCATAGCAGTTCTGTACAAGTGCAGTTGGTGAAAAGATTGATTGATTGATTGATTGATTGATTTTGAATATGAATGTCAAAACAGAAGAAAATAAATAAACAAAACACTTAAACATAAGACATATAATACATATTCGAAAAGGAGTGAGAAGTATAACTTATTATAAACCCCCACCCTTTCTCCTTATATAATTAATAACAATAATAACCTTCCTAGTTTAAGCATATCTACACTATATACCATAATATGACTGATACTTATTATTAAATAATTTGGTTTCCGGTTTTATATTATTATGAACAAATATTATATGATTTACATAAACACATAATGCAGTAACACATATATGTGAATACATATTCATACACAGATCTATACATACACATATATACACATACATACACATACACTTACATATATACATATTAGGGCCGGGCAAGTTAACACGTTATTACTGCTTTAACGCATTCATTAAGTAACGCCGACAATTTTTTAAAAATCTCCCATTAATGCCGTTTTATTATAACTCATACTCTTCTGCCTCTGTTTGTGTGCGTGTAGTGATTAGCTCAGCAGATGGAAAACAGGTTTTCCAAGAAAAGCCGGATGCCCAAAACTTCTCTCCAAATCTTTTATTTGAGACTCACTGTAAAACTGTAACACACATACAAAATATGTCTCAGTTCTGTTCATTGCCTTAGTACATTTACATGGCATTATACATTTAAATGAATGGGAAAAAGATTGCTAGCTCGATGCTAACTTGAATGGGAAAATCCATAGACCCGCTAACGATTAGCATTTACAAATTAATTTAAGATTTACAACGTCTTTTCATCCAGCAACAAAGGTTCACATCAGAGATATTTGATACTATTCATTCTTACAACAACTGAACATACAATACTCTCAGGCAAACGTTTTCGGGCCATACAAACAGAGTGTGAAATGTGTTAGTTCCTTCTTATGTCCAAACTGGCTATGGGAACACCGCAAGGACAAAATATACGTTAGTACAACTTATTCCAACCACTAGAGGGCCCCCTTTGCTTGCTTTTAACAACTGAACATCACATATTATTGGGCTTATTAGTATTAGTACTTATTAGTGGGCTTAAGACTCCTGTCAATCACTCACAAGCAGAAATAAACTGGTGTGGACATAAACGTGGAGAAAAGTACTGGTCTTTTCCATGGACATTTTCATTTTAAATGTCTTCAGATGATGGGGTTGAGAAGGACAAAGTTGTTTGGAAGCACTGACATGTGGAATTATTTTTGATCACCGGAGTACTTCAAGTCTGAAATATCACTGAAAGGCAATACACGCTGTTGATGCCGCCCCCCCCCCCCAATTTAACTATGCGATTAATCGTGATTAATCGCACAAATCCATGTGAATAATTGCAATTAAAAATTTTAATCACTGCCCAGCATTAATATGTATATATACGTGTGTGTGTGTATATATACATATATATATACACACACACACACACACACACACACACACACACATACTTGTACATCTTTATAACCTCCAGTGATCCCCAACACCTCCCTCATCCCTGTACCTCTGAAAAATTGTGTCTTTGTTCCTCCTTTTAAATAGTTTCCTGCTTGGACATTGTTTTAACTCTATATTAAATCTGTTCCACAGTCTCACCCCCTGACTGAAACACAAAAACCTTTCCTAGTCATGCGCATTAAGTGAATTTTAAAGTAAATTTTCCCCCTTAAATTATGAGCCCCCTCATGAATACTGAATAATTTCTGTATATTTGTTGGTAAAAGATTATTTTTGGCTTGATACATTATTTGAGCTGTTTGATAGTCCACAATGTCTGTGAACTTGAGTAATTTTGACTGTAACAATAATGACTTTGTGTGTTCTTGGTAGCCAGCGCTGTGAATGATCCATATTGCTCTTTTTTGAGTGATAGTTAGCGGCTATTCACTATCCATAGTGTTGCCTTTGTACACACATGATCAGATGTACTGTAGTGGTTTGACAGTAAAAACCACTGTGTTTACTGTTGGACTGCACTGATGATTGTGTTCAAATGAGCTGCAAATGAACACTGACTGCCACAATCATCAGTAAGTGTCCAAGGAATCAGGAAGTCATTGACATTGCTTAGTGATCGATACCAGGAGACAGAGACAGATGCTCCTTTTGCGCCAGAGGACGACAGGAAGAGCACATGCACATTTAATTACAGACACGTGGAATATTGGAATAACTCATTCTAAGTTTATGTGATTATTTAACCGTGGAACAGGTATTAGCTGTTGTTTATGAAACCCTAAACAGGGGTAATTTTCTGTCATTATGTGGTAAACAACAATAAACAATTAATGTCTATATAACCAAGACCAGTCCTCGAGGTGTTCAGGAACCCGGATAGACACCGACAAAAACACCCTAAATATGTTTACAACTATACATTATCTTTATTCTGTCAATTATTGCCACAATTCCAACCCTCATCCTTTATCTGGGCATTAGGACCAGCAAAAAGACCCAAACAGATGGACTTATTTAGGCCTATTCATTTATTTGTTTGTTTGTTTGTTGTTAAACTATATTATGTTAAATTAGATTACATTACATTACATTACATTACATTACATTAGATAGGACTTTCTTAATTCCTTAGGCAGAGGCCTTAAGAAATTTAGGTTCCAAAAGCCCCACAACACTGAACATACACATATAAAAAATATTACAAAACAAAAGGAAATAAAACAGTAACAACAATGGCTATAAAATAGTAGGGAAAACAAGCAATTGCACATTAGAAAGTATTAATGGAAATAAATAATAAAGTAGTAATAATATCCATAAATAAATAAATAAAAATAAAGTAATTATGTTTATTATATGTACAGGTTATGTATGGTTAGGTTTTTAACCTTATGGTCCACTTTAGAGCCTTTTTACTTGTTTTTTCTTTCTTTTTTTGTCTACAGTCTGCATTAATAATCTAAAGCAGGGGTCTCAAACTCAACTGACCTGGGGGCCGCTGGTGGTAGAGTCTGGGTCAGGCTGGGCCGCATTACATAGTCCACAACAAAATGGTTTCTTTACTTTACTCACAGCTTGTAACATGCGCTTTTTGATGCACTGGCCTTCTTTGAATGTCTGTCCAGCTCTAGCAGTCATCTCACTCACCACGTAGCTAGCTTCGACTTCTACTTCATTCTGTTTGCTTTCTTGAATAAATCTTGTTGCCTCAATCGACACTTGGTGACCTGGTCCTTTTTCTCATGTCCCTGGTATTTTGTATACTCCTCAGCATGTCTAGTTGAGTAACAACGTCAGACGTTGTACAGACTGATGCCACCTATGTCATCAGTACCAGAAGTAAACAGATACGCTGCCAAGTCAGAAGGCAAGAGCGGAGGCAACAGAGTAACAGACTGTGTGTTTAGCAGCTGCTTTATCAGTGATAAGATATTTTAAAGGGGTTATTAGTGACAGTTTATTGTTTATATATGGCAAACTATTTTCAAACTCTGAACCCTGGTGAAAGGCAACGCTAAGCTGAGTTACCTGGCTGTGGTTCACAATTCATGGTTCACGGCACGGCCTGGACGCAGAGGCCGGCTGTCCTGTTGAGTCAGAATACTGGATGCAGAGGCTGGCTGGTGCCGGTGTCATGTTGAGCCAGAACACCAGATGGCGGAGCCGTGCCCCGCACCCAGCTCTGTTTGAGCCCCAGGGCATGGAGCACAGTTCGGGCTCCGTGTCTGGCCCCAGCTGGCCCTCGCGCCCAAACCGCGACCCAAGATCCACAATATCAAACCATGGATAATCAGTACTGTTGCATCCCTATTGTTCACCACTTTTAATTGTTATACGTAATATGCAGCTGACAGGTGATCGTAGGTCTGGTACCATACTCAGTACTCTGTCTCTGGGCACTGAGTTCCTTATATTTTTCTCCCTGGTTGGTTCAAACAGAGGGGGTCCTGTAGAAAGACTTCTCATCATGTCCTACTGTGTTTGAGCAGCCTATTACTGCACAAAAGTTAACCATGACTATAATTATTAAGAACAATTATCTGTCTAACAGGCCTGGCACTGCTCTTTCTAGCTAGTGGTTTGCCTTCCAATATGGCCGTGTAAACATAAATCACGTGACCTGTGACGTCATGTGTCATCGGTCTATTCCTTATACGCCGCAACTTTCTCTGTGCATATGAGACGTGTAGGGGTGCCCCTGTGCTGGACAAAAAACGTCTCCTATGTTTCCTGAAATTGCCTGTACTCATTGCCAACCTTTCTCTTGATGGCACGTTTTGAGAGAGACCTGACTGGAACTGGGTGATGGCGCATATTTTCCATCCACTTGGTGTCACTCTGAAATATGTTTCAACTAAGTGACTAACATTCATACTTCTCCAGGTACTTCACGGTTGGCTAGCTTGACAACTGTTGACAACAAATGCCCCCAGAAGCTGTCACTAGACTATCTATGGTAGCCCATAAGTGATAAAAAAATAAATAAAATAAAAACGTGGCAAGATTTAGCAAAAAGTTGCCTTTAAGAACCATGTGCTAACACTAAACTTTGGCGTCAAGTAGGGGGCTGCAAACTATCATCCTGCAGGGCTGAATTGGCCCCCGGGCCATGAGTTTGAAACCCATGATCTAAAGAGACCAAGGCTCAATCTCATTTCCCCCTTGACCCTCTCCCTTACCCCTAACACCATGTATTCTGTCTTCATCTTTGAGATTTTTTGTGCTAAAACCCAGAATTGTTCAGTGTTTGATCAAAGCTTTGTAAAAAAACAAAAAAAAAAAAAAAAAAACCCAAAGCTGCCCGTCTGTGTTTCCACCTCATGTTGGACAAGACTCATAAATGTTCACCCACCTCTGTTCTTTCTCGCTCATCAGACCAACAACCCATAATTCAGCCTGTTCTTGTACCTGCCGCTGTTGTGACAAGACCAACAAGCAGCAATCAGAGCTCTCATGCACACATGCATTTCTTCTGTGGTTGTCCTTAACATACAGCACTGCTGGTGCATTTTAATGGATGGAAAAAAGACCCATCACTTTAATTATATGACGACTGCAGAGGTAAAAATACTTCTCGTCTAATAACCGTTCTTTAGTACAATAAAATGTCTTTGTCCGTGTGTAGGTTTGGCAGCTTTTGCCTCAGAAGTGATATCCAGAATTAATAGGTGCATTTTTGTGCACATTTATACTTGTATTTTCACAATATGTACAGAGTTCCTGAGAGCTCTACACACTGGAAATAGACAGACAAATGTAAATAAAGGAAGCCTCTTAACCAGGTCGACAGCAGCAGTAAGAAGAAACAAATACAAAAGTGCATACTCTCAGGGCCACTGTACAAAAAGGAAAGATATCTGAAAGGAGGCTTGTCCTTGCCACACCAAATTTACACCCACATAAAAAGGTAAATACCCTGCAAGGCTGCACAGATACAAGCTGCTGATTGTCCTTCCTATTACAGCTTTATGGAAGGTGTAATTCATACAGACATCACCCGCCAGTGAGCCTTAACCGAGGACTGTCTCCCTTCTGAAAACGATCAGCCCATATACAGTTCCTCCGAAATACCTCAACCGACAAAAGCCCCTATCGAGGCGTGGATAAGATGATGGAGAATTATATGCCGCTCACGTTATCGGTTCCTGTGTGTGGAGATTTGCTCTGTTTCTAATTCTATTTCACGGAGGGAAAACACTGTGGTTAGTCTGAGCTCGTTCTTATTTTCACGGAAACTAAAGGTTTAATCGTACCTGTGACTCTGTGGGCTGAAGATCACAGTGAACCGGCTGATAGATGTAGTAGTGGTGGTGCAGAGGCTCTTAGTCGGGGGTCAGGCTCAGTCCCATAAAACATCAGGCTCAGAGGACAACGCTGCTGGGCATGGAACACCACCTCCTGCCATTTCTCTCCACGCCCCAAGGACACGTACATCACTTACTGTGTGTTTCCTTTCCCTGCTGTTTGTCCAAACTCTTTGTTGTTCAGCAGTGAAGAACCACAGACAGGCCAGTGGAGGTCCAGTGGTTCACCTGGACTGTTCTGGTTTGGTTACAGAACATGAAGGACAGCAGCTTCAGAACACTTCACCAAGACATTAAGGAAATCTGTGGAATTGAAATCAAAAGGGAAACAAAATTTGTAGTGATTACTGACCATCAGCTCTGTTTGGAAACAACAAATAAAGGGTGTGTCAAAAAAAACCCAAAACTATACATTTTGAAAAATTACCTCCAGTTCCGCATTTGATAATTTTTGGAACTTTCTTTAATGGATGTTTGTAGGTAGGGGATTTTTGTCCAAATTTACAGACCCAGGTTTTCATGTATGAGTGAGCAGGGGCAAATTGCACAATCCAAGTTAAAACTGGTTTGTGCAAAGTAGCGGTGGTTCAAAGAAAGGACTAGATGATACAATCCCTTTAGACCAGTGTTGCCTGAGATGGTGAGATCTATGTGTTGTGGGTTTCGGGGCCTTCAGTTGGGTGCAGGGAATCACAGGCTTTATTGGGGTCATCAGGTGGGCACCCTCCTTCATTGGTGTTTCGATGATAGGCCCACAACACCGCCAGGGGGCTCATTGGCAACACCTGGCGTCCAACAAATGTGTAACAAATCTCTAGTTTTCAAAAGACTTGCAACAGCCTTGGCCATTTTACGTTTGATATATTCTACAGGGTGTATAAAAAAACTATACATTTTGAAAACTTACCCCCAGTTCCACATTTGATAATTTTTGGAATTTTCTGTTATGGACGTCAGTAGGTAGGGGATTGGTGGATATTTGTCCAAATTTACAGACCCAGGTTTTCATGTATGAGTGAGCAGGGGCAAATTGCACATTCCAAGTTAAAACTGGTTTGCTCAAAGGAGCAGTGGGATTTAAATCCAATCAAAGTTCATGGCCACCATGTCAATTTCATTTCTTTACCCATGGCAGCTGTTCCTGCCTTTCAAAGTTAATTCAACTTGTTTAGGCCTGAAAATGTCACTGAAGTCAGGCCAAGTTAGGGTTAGGGTTAGGATTAGGGTTAGGGTTAGGGTTTATTCTGTGGAAAATAAGATGGATGCCCATTGTCTCCTCCCATGACCTTTGATTGGATTTAAATCCCACCGCTACTTCGCACAAACCAGTTTTAACTTGGATTGTGCAATTTGCCCCTGCTCACTCATACATGAAAACCTAGCTCTGTAAATTTGGACAAATATCCACCAATCCCCTACCTACTGACGTCCATAACAGAAAATTCCACAAATTATCAAATGCGTAACTGGAGGTAATTTTTCAAAATGTATAGTTTTTTTTATACACCCTGTAGAATTTATCAAATATAAAATGTCCAAGGCTGTTGCAATTCCTTAGAAAACCAGAGATTTGTTACACAAGAAATGTTTGCATATATTGTATTTGTAATGTTAACGTGTTCTTTTATTGGAAGCTCCAGGGATGAGTCAGATCGGTCTCAGAGTTGACAAAATTTATTCAGATCATCTTCATCATCTTTGTCGTTGTCATTTTCATCGTCTTTGTCATTGTCATCTTCGTTGTCGGCTTTGTCACTGTCATCTTTGTTGTCGTCTTCATCATCTTTGTCGTTTTTGTCGTCAACTTCGTTAGCAATTCTTCAAACATCGTCTCTGACAAAACTACTGCTCGGATTCATTTCAGATTTTATACGTTGCTTCCTTGGGACAATGTCTACAAAGTCTGTTCACAGTTTTGAGATATTTCCATTTTTGAATTTTTGTCAAATTTTTGAAATATAAAAAATGTGCCTTTACTTATAATGGGCCATATTTTGATGCTTATAACATGGAAATGGTTGGAGATATCAATAAAGTTACTGTTGAGCACTGATAGGAAGTCATATATGGACTTTCATTTTAGTCCTTTAGACCTTTGACCTTGATTGACTGTGAAGGGTCAAACCCAAGGTCACCAATGACTTGATTTTAACAACCTTCTTCTCCAAAACTACAGGTTGGAGTAATTTCACATTTTCTTTGTATAGGGTTCCTATGGGTTTGTGCAGGTTAAATGTAAGTCTTTTTAAGACTGAGAACAGAATTTAATGCCTATTTCATGGTCATACTGGCAAAAATTTAAGACTCCTTGAATTTTGGAAAATTCGTGTCAGCCAGGTCTGGAATGATCTTTTCTCCAACCAGGTATTATTACATTTGTACTTACATGCTTACTTTTTCGTTGCGAGCTGTCCCTTAAAGTCAGCTTACACAGGTGAGTAACTGCAGGTGTGTTGGGCTGAATGTTCTGTGATCATTTCTAACCGGGGGCTGCATAGTTACTGATAATTGGTTACTAATTTTAATATAATTTGTCAGGTTGGAACAGGTGGAACTGTGTAGACTAATGTTACTTTTGTTGATGCTTGGACATTTAACAAACACATTTAAACACAATACAGACAACAAGTCTATGGCAACATGATTTAAGAACTACCATATCAAATTTAATACGCTTTAAAGACTTTTTTAAGGTATTAAATGAACATTTGTAAATTCAAGAGATTTAAGACTTTTTAAGACCCCATGGGAACCCTGTATGTAGCTTCCTTGGGATGTCAACAAATTAGTTCACAGTTCTGAAAACTTTTATTTTATTATTATTACAGTAAGTCATATATGGACTTATAATTTAATTTTTTGAGTTATCCTCAAGTGAAAGTAACAGCCACTTCCATTGGGACATTGATCTGCACTAACCCTATAACGCCAAACGTATCATATTTGATACATAAGTTTTGAAGCCCTGTATATGATCAGTGTGATATTTTTTTCTTGAATATCGTGATGTTTACAATTAGATACATGCAATACACAGATAATCCACCAGGGGGAGGAATTCATTCACCAGAGGCCTTTCCAGTGACACTACAAGACCGTCATTAATGAGGAAGGAGGAAGAACTTTGCCAATTTTGTAAAGGAATTACCAATTTGTCAGACATGTTTGTGTTATATTATGTTTCTGTTTGTTCAAAAATAATTATATTTCAGCATTGAGACCTGATGTATCAAATATGATACAAAATTGAAAGTCATACATGGTAATAGATTTTTGAAAAAAAAAAATGTTTTGGGTTGTTCAGAAGGACCAATAAAGGCTCCAGTTTTGAAGAACTGGAATTTTCTGTCAGTGATTCAATGGTTCAGGCTTTACAGGTTTAAGACCACCTGACAACCTCACAAATTCAAGTTTTTGATGCCCTGATAGAACATGATAGTGAGATACACTGCTATTGGTCCTATTGCTTTATGTAGTTTACATTGTTTTTTATCTTAAGTTCTAAATATTTTTCAGCAGTATTTCCTTATTTGGGTTAAAAGGTAGTTTTTTTTTGCATTCTTTTCCAGTAAAACCCACATTGAAATGGTCTGTCTACATGCAGACATGCTCAGTTTACCAAAGCAAACACGTCAGCGGCTTCAGGGCTTGTCTGAGAGTCACGCTGAGGTTACTCCGTCTCACTTAAGTCTTGTCCTGCCACAGTTTGTTCCAGCGCTCTTATTAAATCGCCATACAGTTGTAGCTCTCTCCATGACCTGCCAAGGATAAAAAATCTGTTTACTGTAAATTGCACCCTACTCGCTCTCAAATACCATCTGCTGCCCGAACTGCGCTGCGCTCACAACCTCTAAAAATAGACCTCCTGATTGGCTCCTGAGGAGACGGGGGGTCCACATCAGCCCGAAACCCCCGAACGCTTGTTCAGTCTGGTTTTGACTTATTGCTGTTTTCATCCTCTTCAGTCCTACATTACCCACCAGGCAGCTCAGTGTTCTGCTTAATATCTGCCCAGACGTACATTTGTATGCAGTCAGATGAGAGGTTAAAGACATGCAGAGATCTGAAATATGTTGTAGAAGTTCTTATAGATGACCTACATACTGTAAAGTAATGAACATCATTGATAATAAAACTGGAAACAACTGTAATCCATTTCATGTGTCAGATCATGACTTGGACTAAGCGCTGTACAATATTCAGTGACTGTGACCGGAATGAATTAATACTTGAGAAAAGAAGCTAAAAGTAGTTTTGACAAACACATACAGCAGGGGTGTCAAAGTCATT
This sequence comes from Sphaeramia orbicularis, assembly GCF_902148855.1. Lineage (NCBI taxonomy): Eukaryota > Metazoa > Chordata > Actinopteri > Kurtiformes > Apogonidae > Sphaeramia > Sphaeramia orbicularis. Next base: position 19,124,698 of record NC_043967.1, read on the forward strand.
TTAGTTCAGGGGCCTCATTCGGCCCAATTTGATCTCAACTGGGCCGAACCAGTAAAATGATAACAGTGAAAAAAGTTAAATTATATTATGATCAGGTTTACATCTACAAAGTTTCCTTAAAAATCTGAATAACATGAACAACTTGAATTGTCTTAAGAAAAACAAGTGCAATTTTAACAATATTCTGCCTCATTTTATCAGCTTATCATTTACACGTGTGCATTACAATTGCACAATACATTTAGTAACAGGCAGAATATTGGTCAAATTGCATTTACTTTTCTTAAAACAATTCTGTTTATTCATATTTGTTCAGGTTATTCACATTTTTTGTAAAAGTATAGTTTGGTAATGTAAACATTTTCATATAATTGTACTTTTTTTACACCAAAAAAACAAAGAGAAAATTTGGGGTTATCATTATTTATAGGTTATTCTGATAATATTTTACTGGTCTGACCCACTTGAAATCTAATTGGACTGTATGTGTCTGTATATGGAAACTGAATTAAAATGATTTTGACAACATTGATTGTTAATATCTTCAGTGTAATTTTTGCATTTCAGAAATTCATCCCGCAGGCCGGATTGGATCCTTTGGCAGGCCAGATTTGGCCCCCAGTCCACATGTTTGATACCTGTGACATACAGTATTCTTTTTTGTTGTACATATTTCTCATCTCAAGTATAGTTAGTTTTTTGTATGTATTAGTATTTTTGTAGTACTTTAGTAGTATATGTATATTTAATTTGAGCTAATAGCTTTCATACATTGTTTACATATTCCAGTACTTTGTGTGATATTTTTATATAATCCTTTTTTGTACTAATCATTTTCTTGCTGCTTAACAGAACAGAGCTTCTAAACAAATTGTCATTGTTTCTGTGGCAGTGAATAAAGATCTATTCTATTCTATTCTATTCTATTCTATTCTATTCTATTCTATTCTATTCTATTCTATTCTTTTATGGGACACTGTTGAATTCTTTTTGTACCTTTTAAATTATCTGTGGTTTTTTATATGTATGTTTTTAATATGAGGTTTTATGGGTGGTTTTATCATGGATATGGATGAAATCTCTGTTTTCTGTAACGTCTGCAGCTGCTGTCTTGGCCAGGACACTCTTGCAAAAAAGATTTTTAATCGTAAGGAGTCTTTTTTTCCTGGTTAAATAAAGGTTAACCAATAAAGACCCAGCATTATTTTTATAGCAGTTCCTTAATGAATCTTTCTCTATTTTTTAACCTTTCTTAAGTGATTTATTACCATTTATTCTGATAGTATCCTCTGTATTTTGCATTTTCAAGTAAAAATCCCATATTTTCTTATCTTTAATTCACTGATCATGTCGATGTTCAGAAAAGCTCAGATTAAAGTTGAAGATAATTCTATCAGAAACAGAGAAAACTGAAGAAAAAGGGACTTTTTCAGCAAATATATCATTAACTGAACATAAACCCAGTGTTTCCATCCACTGTCATTGATCCAACTCTATGGGTTTTACTGGTGAATCAATGTTGTAGAAGATGACGGTGTTTCCACAGTAACTATGGAGCCTCTGAACGTCCAAATGGGTCATATCTGATGACCATGAAAAGATGACAAACTGTATTTTATTCCAATTACTTACATGTATTGATAGGATTAGTGGATCAACAGACATTAAACAGTTACATCAGTAGATGGTTTTGGTTGACGGTGGATGTTTGTGTCTTTATGAGTTAAATAATAAATAAATTAATAAGTAAATAAATAGGTAAAAAAAAAAAAAAAGTTCTGCTCAGAATCTGGTTTAAGCGATGCACTCGGATCTGCAGTTGCGAGAATTTTATTGCTTTCAGAAAAATGGATAAAGGTTGAAGGTTATCTCACTTTACTCTCCCTGCAGGGAAATTCTTTCTGTGCATTTTACTCATCCTAATAGACACACACAGGAGCTAACATTAGCATTAGTGATTAGCATTAGAAATTAGCACTTTAAGAGCAGAGAGTTCAGGGACCAACTCCACATCAAAGTTCTTGGTTGTTCTTTGACGTGGTGAAGGATAACAGAGATAGCGGAAGGAAAAAGAATAATAATCAGACAGAAATGTTCACTCTTATTCCAGAAAACCGACTATATCCATTTATATGAAGCTGATGGATCCGACAGGACAGTTTAGTCCAGGGGCGTCACACATACGACCCTTGGGCCAAAACTGGCCCACCAAGGGGTCCAATCCAGCCTGTGGGATGAATAAGTGAAATGCAAAAATTACACAGAAGATATTAACAATCAAGGGTGTTCTAATCATTTTAGTTCAAGCTCCACATACAGACCAATATGATCTAAAGTCAGACCAGTCAAATACTATCATTATGATCTATAAATAATGACAAGAATTCTTTCTCTGTTTTAACCCATAAAGACCCAAAGAGGCACTGGTGACCAAAAGCATCTACTGACGTAAACATTTAACCTGTTGATCCACTAATCCTGTCAATACATGTAAATAATTGGTGTAAAATACAGTTTGTCATCTTTTCACAGTCATCAGATATGACCTATTTGGACATTCAGAGGCTCCGTAGTTACCATGGAAACACCACCATCTTCTACGACATTGATTCACCAGTAAAACCCGTGGCGTTGGATCAGTGACAGTGGATGGTTGACTTGGTTTATGTTCAGTTAATGATAGATTTTACCAGAAAAGTCACTTTTTCTTCAGTTCTCACTGTTTGTAAAATCATAATCCTTCACTTTAATCTGAGTTTTTATGAACATCTACATGACCAGTAAATTAAACATAGGAAAATAGGTGATTTACATTGAAAAAAAAAAAAGCAAAATATAAAGGACAATATAAGAATAAATGGTAATAAATCACTTAGGAAAGGTTAAACATTTGGGAACTGACACAAAAGTAGCACTGGGTCTTTATGGGTTAACCCTTTCATATATACTGGTCACTACAGTGGACAGTTATTCTACAGCTGTTCTCTTGTATATTCATGGGTTTTGTTGTTTTAGTTCCATATCAGCCAACACAGTGTTTGCTTATACACCATCCCATAAACTGACATTCATACCATTACTGTAAGTTACTGGAACATTACTGTTCTTGATAAACCTCTGATCTGCAGTAACATGTTGGAGTGTAAACCAATTGCTCATTGTTATTAGACTGTAATTAACAGTTTTCTTAAACAAGAAGTTGTTTTTTTTTTGCATATTATCTCCATGAAATGACTGATAACTAGTATTAGAGTATGATAAAGTGTGAGTAAAACATCAGATTAGCAGCATCAAAAATGTTTTTATTTCGTAGTTTTCACACAGTACATCATTTTCTGTTATTGCGTTTTAAATACATGTTTCTTTGCGTTGAAAATGAGTGGACATTTTTGTAACTCCATAAAAAATAGGTTCATTAAAAAAAATTCAACCACATTGTTTTTTTCATGCTTAAAGAGGAATAAAAGGTTCTCATATTTCATGCATTAAAGGGCTAATGTAAAAAAAAAAAAAAAAAAAAAAAAGGAAAATTACATAAAAATGTTTCCATTTACAAACAATTTTTTCACAAAACATGTGAATCACCTGAACAAATATGAACAATCTGAAATGTCTTAAGAGAAGTCAGTCCAATTTCAACAATACTCTGCGTGTTACTCCACTGTGATCTGTCAGTTGTAATGAACATGTGGAAATGATAATCTGAGGCAGAATATGATTAAAATTGCAGATTTTTCTAAAGAAATTTCAGGTTGTTGATGTTATTCCCATTTTTAAAGGATTGTTTGTAGACATACACATTTTCAACTTGTAATTTTACTTTTTTCACTCTAAAACACAGAGAAAAGTTTGGAGTTGACATTATTTACAGGCTATTATGTTATTATTTTACACTTTAGATCATGTGGCCCCTGAACTAGGATGAGTTTACAAAATTCAGCTGCCCGTTTCTTGACCAACTCCTCCAGATTCAACCACATCAGCCCATCCTCTCTTCTCTCCACTGGCTCCCAGTCCGCCATCGTATTGATTTTAAAATTTTAATGTTTGTTTTTAAAAAGCTTTAAATGGTCTAGCTCCTCCCTATTTATCTGAGATTTTAACAGTTCACCACCCCAGCAGAGCCCTCTGATCGTCCTCTCAGATGGTTTTGGATGTTCCCAGGTCCCGATATAAACAGTGGGGTGATCGTTCATTTGCTGTTGCTGTTCCAAAACTGTGGAACTCGTTGCCTCCACTGACCTGCCCCTGTTCAAGTCCAGGTTAAAGACTCACCTGTTTAGACTGGCTTCTGACTTTAGCACTGAGACACTATTAGGTATGAATCTGTGGTCTTTTTTATCGATGTGTGTTGTGTCCTATTGTTTTATGCATATTTATAATACTTGGTTAACCTGTTTTTTTTATCTCATAATTTAACTAGAAGCACTCGGAGAGCGCAGACCTCCGCCAAGGCTGATCAGTGGCCCCCCCGTGGGCCCCCCCACCCCCGATCACCACCAAAATTTAATCATTTCTTCCTTATCCCATTTCCAACAAACCCTGAAAATTTCATCCAAATCTGTCCATAACTTTTTGAGTTATGTTGCACACTAACGGACAGACAAACAAACAGACAAACAAACAAACAAACAAACAAACCCTGGCAAAAACATAACCTCCTTGGCGGAGGTAATCATGCTTTTAGGTGTAAAGCACTTTGGGCTTCGTTATGTTGTTGTAAAGTGCTATAGAAATAAACTTTGATTTGATTTGAGTTTGACACCATTGGTTTAATCACTTCACTGCTTGACCCATCAATCACATCCACAACTCATCTTCCAGTTGTTGTTTTTGTTTTTTTCTTCAGGTAAATTTACACCCCTTCCAGACAGAACATGTACAGTCTTTAAAGTTTCATCCTTCTTATTTAAATGAGTTTATCCCCCGTGTGGCTGTAGCTCTGTGAACTGAGTCTAATGTGTCAAATCTGTCAAATATTCAGTCCGGTGCTGAAGGAGGCTTTTGTGAAGGTAGAGGAGCAGACGGCCAGCACGTCATCTCTGGAGACAGTGGTCGGCCGGTGGACAGACTGTCACATTCAGCTCTTTTGTGTGTCCATCTCATCTCACGGGTCCATTGTGGAGGCTGGACAGGCTGATCCCATCTCCAGGATCCAGCCGTCCTCCCTGCCTTGTATGCATGTCAGCTTCCCTCTTTTCCCTGCGAGGGATTTCATTGTCCCCCTCCACCCCACTCCCTCCCACCCCATCCCCCTCCAACATCCCCTTTCCTTTTCAAATCAGACGCCTTGAATGCTACACTGATCAAGGAAAAATAATCAGCTGCCCTTTTGTTTTAGCAGCCATTTCAACAGGAGAAAATAAACTTATGGTAATGAAGCCTTATCGTGTGCGGTTCAGACACAGGGTGTGATGTGATTTGCCTTCCAGTGCTGTGGAGCCATCCAGCCGAGGCTCCCTGCTGCGAGCTGAGGCCGGCGGCCAGCTGACTGCACTCCAGCACATTCTAATGCTCAAGTACTGCAGCTTTCCACCGCATCCTCCACAGCTTCTACCTGGAGCACCTGTTGACTAATAAAACAGACTGGGAGCATGTGGGCACTTTCTTCTACAAAATATGGATCCTCTATTCACCTCTTTGTCAGGTGTAGTCAGTCCCCCATACGACTAAAGAGTCAGATTTAGAGCAGAAATGACATATAATATTCAGAATTATGTATTCATAGGTGTATTATCATGTGATGAATCAACTCATTGGTTTCACAGACTGATCTCATGAAATCGCGTTGTATGTCATGCCAGTTCTTATGGCATTTGGTGTGCTATACATATGCATTTTCAACTTTTCGCATGTTATTCAACGCCATTTGGCATTCATTGGCTTACATTAACAAGCAATTGCGTGTCATTGTACACCAAGAGCTCCGGAGATCTGATTGTATTTCCCCCAGCTAGGTCAGAACTGTGATGCATGATGCGGTTGGACTGGTCAGAAAGTCGGAACTGTGATGCGTGATGCGGTTGGACGGGTCAGAAAGTCGGAACTGTGATGCGTGATGCGGTTGGACGGGTCAGAAAGTCGGAACTGTGATGCGTGATGTGGTTGGACAGGTCAGAAAGTCGGAACTGTGATGCATGATGTGGTTGGACTGGTCAGAAAGTCAGAACTGTGATGCATGATGCGGTTGGACTGGTCAGAAAGTCAGAACTGTGATGCATGATGCGGTTGGACTGGTCAGCAAGTCGGAACTGTGATGCGTGATGCGGTTGGACGGGTCAGAAAGTCGGAACTGTGATGCATGATGCGGTTGGACTGGTCAGAAAGTCAGAACTGTGATGCGTGATGTGGTTGGACTGGTCAGAAAGTCGGAACTGTGATGTGTGATGTGGTTGGACATGTCAGAAAGTCGGAACTGTGATGTGCGATGCAGTTGGAAAGGTCAGAAAGTCGGAACTGTGATGCGTGATGTGGTTGGACAGGTCAGAAAGTCGGAACTGTGATGCATGATGTGGTTGGACTGGTCAGAAAGTCAGAACTGTGATGCGTGATGCGGTTGGACTGGTCAGAAAGTCGGAACTGTGATGTGTGATGTGGTTGGACATGTCGGAAAGTCGGAACTGTGATGTGCGATGCAGTTGGAAAGGTCAGAAAGTCGGAACTGTGATGTGTGATGTGGTTGGACTGGTCAGAAAGTCGGAACTGTGATGTGTGATGTGGTTGGACTGGTCAGAAAGTCGGAACTGTGATGTGTGATGTGGTTGGACTGGTCAGAAAGTCGGAACTGTGATGTGTGATGTGGTTGGACTGGTCAGAAAGTCGGAACTGTGATGTGCGATGCAGTTGGAAAGGTCAGAAAGTCGGAATTGTGATGCGTGATGCAGTTGGACTGATCAGAAAGTCGGAACTGTGATGCGTGATGCAGCTGGACTGGTCGGAAAGTCGGAACTGTGATGCGCAACGCAGCTGGACTGGTCAGAAATTCGGAACTGTGATGCGTGATGCGGTTGGACAGGTCGGAGCCATGGTGGATCAGTGCCTGTGGGGGGCTAATAACGGCGTCAATATACACGTGAAAAGTTTATAATGTCGTACAGATAACACACCAATTTACCATTAAAAGTGGTGTGCATATTGACACAGTCATGATCTCACAATGGGTTTCAATAAATATTCGAAGTGATTTTTTTTTTTTTTTGAAAACTTGCTCACACACAAAAGGTGACTCATATGTTTCCATAAACTAATTTGAAATGAATCAGTCTATGCTGTCAAGTGTTCGCTACATTAACATTTATTTTTAACAAAAGGTGTTTCCGTTTCCTTTTTCTGTGTTTACTCTTTTGCAAAAAATGTAAAAATGCCCCAAAATAAGCAAAATAAGGGAGGTTTTTCACATTTCTAATAACTACAGTGCTTTACAAATGTATTAAACCACCTTAGCTTATTTGTCGTAGAAACCATTCTGCAGTATGAAGTGCTTTAATGTGACTCTTATTTTCAATGAGCTCTTGGATTTTAACATTTATTTATTTATTTATTTAGTCAGGAATGACAAATTTCACACTGAATTCACTTCTTTATTCCTAAACCTTAGTCGGCTCGCTGGGCTTTAATCAAACTTAACATTCAACTTCTAAAACTACCTTTTCTGTTCATAAACGCAAATACATAACTATAATTCAACATCTTGATAAAGAGATAGTAATGTGCTTGACAGTTTTTTTTCCTATTTTTTTTGTAAAACAGTAAATTTGCAAATTCATGGATTATAATAATCTATATTATAAAAACCAAGTAGCCTCTGTGTGCATGTGTGTGTGTTTGTGTGTGTGTCTGGGGATTCACACAAAATCCAGAAAGGGCTGACTGCTGCAGCTCGGCATACTTATGTATTTTTGGTCAAGGAACAAACTAGCGAAAACGGCAAGTTGATAGGACCAATATTTTGGGAAACATTAGTAATTTTGGAATACGATAGCCTTACAATCACATTGCTATGGCCAGAACGCTTTGGCGGTGACTGCTGCATGCATGAATACACAACAGCATAAAAACTACCACATCTAGAACCTGTGGATCCACACGGATCAACGTACTAGTAATAATTATATTTCAGTAAAACACTGTCATAATAACCTATAAACAATGACAAGGGCACATTTTTCTCTTTGTTTTAATGTAAAAAACTAAAATTACATACAAATATAAACATTTACAGACTATAATAACATTCACAAAAAATATAAATAACCTAAATAATCACAAATATGAACAACCTGAAACGTAAAAGAAGTGCAGTTTTAACAATAGTGTACCTGTTAATAAATATGCTGTGTATTTGTAGATCCACTATGATCTATAAGTTGTAATGCACATGTATAAATGATAAACTGAAGCATAATAATGTTAAAATTGCACTAAATTTTCTTTAGACATTTCAGGTTGTTCATGTTATTCACATTTGAAGGAAACTTTGTAAATGTAAACATTTTCATTATGTAATTGTTCTTTTTTCACTGTTATTATTTTACTGGTTCGGTTCACTTCAGATCATATTGGGCTGAATGTGGAACTAAAATGAGTTTGACATCCCTGGTCTAAACCCTCATAACCATTTATATCTTCATTTTCTCGATGGAACAAACAAGACACACTCCAATTCCATTAAACAATGCCATCGATATCCCTGTTTTGAATGTGCAAAAATGTGTGACTGAGTCTTTAATGCACCAACTGAACATCAGATGAAAACTCGACAGTGCATTCAGGAAACATGCATTGATGTTAGAGGCATCAGCATGTGAATCCTGCTGCTGCTGCATCAGCTCCTCTGTGGTGTGGAAGGTCCAGTGTAGGTTGCAGCCTTGAGTGGCTCTGTGGAGGCATGTGTTTGAGTGAGCGAGTGGGGTGACAACCCCGAGAAAGGCCTCATTGAAATGAAGCAGCTCCACAATGTGAGATTACACTGCAGGGTGTGTGTAGGACACGCTCCGCTCATACAGAGCCAACCCAGCCGAGAAGATAAAGATGAGAAAATGCAGGAAAATTACAGCGCACCTTGGTGCTATCACCCCTCCGCAGAGCTGGAAGGTGAGAGATAGAAGTGTACTAAAAACGCTGGGCAGAGAAGAACGACCTTTTACCATATTACACACAGACAGCAAGTCGAGCATCAGTATCTGTCCTCGGCGCCACGCTTCGCTTAAATGGCTGTTTTTCCTCAATGTCAGCCCTGTGAGTTTTGCTGTAAAGAAACAAAATCAGCCTCGGCTCTGCTACCTTGAATATTATTAAAGCTATCATGAATAAGAGATTGAGATTTCCTTTTTTCCGTGGCCCTGGAATGGACAAGAGCCTCATCTTTTCTCATGTGTAAGTGTGTATTCTGCTGTTGAAATCTATTAAGGACTTTACACCTGAAACAGCTAGCACAAAAGCTGCATTCATCACAGGGTAAATGTTAACCCTTTAACCCCTGATGTGTCTGTGGTGAGTGTTCGGAATGTACGATTTATTTGAAATATTCCTAAAAATTCAACCGTTTGCTCAATAGGCATAATTTCAAAACGTGCTGATAGAATAGACCTTGTGGTTTCCATAAACATCTGAGCATGCTCAGTGCACCCCCCCATCCCCCACTGCTTGTGGAATAGGGGGCAAAACACAGAGCAGGGAGACGGTTTGGGATTTGTTGGTTTTTACACTGTTTTCTTTGTTTTGTGTTGTTTTTTTTAATATATATATTTCTTATGCTGTTTTTTATCAGATTTTAATTTGTCTTTGTTTTTGTGATGGTTGTATTTTGTTGATCTTAGGCCACTTTGCACCCTGTGTTATCACTGTTTTTACTACTAATTTACTTATTTATTTCCTTGTTTTATGATTCGTGTACGGCATTTTGGTCAGTTGTAAAGTTCTTATAAATAAAGTTGGTATGGTATGGTATGGTATGGTATGGTAAGGTTTGTTTGTTTGTTTGTTTGTTTGTTTGTTTGTTTTACTGTTGTTTGCAGTGTTGTGGTGATTTTCCTTAATTTTTTAAAAATGTTTTTTTTACTGTGTTTTTACAAAGTTTTGACCGTGTAATTGCTTTTTGGAGTTCAACCAGGTGTCAAAAAGCAGTTGGACTCATTTAGGAAAAAAGAGCCCCAAAACAAAAACTACTGTGCCAAAATTCAAATCCTTGTCCAGCCAAAAACGTGACACTGGGTCTTTATGGGTTAAATAAGTACATGTTTATCTGAAAAATCTTAAAATAAGGGTTTATTTATGAAATTATAACTTAGACTTTTAAGTTTCCCTCCTCCATCCATGCATCATTGGTAGCTACCAGTCAAAGATGAAGGGCATATAATATCTATCTATCAACAGTTATTAAACATTTTAGATCAGTAGATACTTTAAGTTGCTGGCAGTTGTTTGGGTACTTGTAGATTAATAACGATGTGTGTGTGTGTGTCTGGGGGGGCGGGGGCAGGGGGGGCAATAAATGACTTTTCTAACACTATCCAACAACACATCCAACTAGGTCTGCAAGAAACAGGTGATTTCCTTATTAGCTAACGTGATGAATAATGCTTTGATTAATCATTAGGTCTGCAAAAAGTCAAAGGAAAAAGACTAATTCAGTTATAGCCTGAGGTGATGTGTTCAGGTGTCCACTATATGCAATAACACTGGAGTGAAAGGAACCTTTGAGATGCTGAAATTTGTCAGTTTTCCACAAATCATCATAAATGCACTTCCATTATATAAAATATATTTTCTTGGTAGCTTTTTTTAGATTACAGTTTTAAGTAGGCATTTTCATCTATCTATCTATCTATCTATCTATCTATCTAGGCTGGTTTGTGTTGTTGATATAAGATGTAAAAGGAGGCGGGGCCCGGCCTGACTGACAGTTCTGATGACCAGCTGTTATCTAACGGTGGGAACGTGGGGGCTTTTAGTGGTGGTCTCATCCGTGGTTTCTTCTGAGTCATACAGACTCAGGACAGCATAAAGTCTTTATCACTGAACTCAGCCAAACATGACTATCTCTGCTAATCACTTCATAAAATAATACCTTGCGTCTGCACCTGGATCAGCGATCAGGCAGCAGTTTGGTGGAAACTGTCACTGTGCCACTAATTCAGAGACGAATCAGAGCAATAGTGTATTTTATGGCGGCTGAAATGAGCCCTGTGGTTGGAGAGGAACAATCCGCTCATAAACAAGCCTTCAGTGACAGATCAGCCAATTCATGGAAACGTACGAACGCCATTACCTCCACTTGTAAAACCACAGATGACCTTTAAATATGTGCAGAGCGCAGATACAGCTCTGCCTCTGCAAGATTATTATGGATTCCTCAGCGTTTTTTTCTGCTTTACTGTATCTGCAGGGGTGGAAAAGTTCATGTTCAAGTATCTGTCATTTTTAACACTGCCCCCATCAGCTGAGGAGAGATGGAGGAGTTCAAGAAAACTGATGCAGTCATGTATAAATCACACATGTCTGCGATATCCTTTTAACCCTGAAATGAGAGGCTTTTTTTTTTTTTCCTTCAGAGCGAACACTGTATTTAATGTTAGATCCAAAGACAAAGGGGTCATGATGAAAGATGGATGTATTTACAGATGCTGCCTCCATTAACTGCATGGAAGTTCCTTCCATCGACACATTGTTACCCAAACGCAGGATCGGGACCCAAAAGGGGACATAGATCTGTTTTTACTGGGACAGAGGAAAATGGACTGGAACAAGTGGTGCCAGTCAAACCCCAGCCCTCGCATACATTGTATCTTATTTTGGCATCCATCCAGCTGATGTCATCGTGTCTATGCATGTGCTGATGTCGGCATATCAGGCGCCTCTATATATGTACCAAGTCTGAAGTAAATTGAAACAAAATTGATGTTTTTATAGACATTTGAAATGTCGGCTATTATAAATAAAAGGAGAAAGAAAAAATTTTTTAAAGTTCATTACAAATTTGAACTTTGACCAACTTATTTATAGAAGAGTGGAGGGTCCAGACACTTGTGCATCTAGGGTTAAATAGTTAAATGTCTACAGTTCCATCCATCCATTTTCTGAAGAACGTATTCTTCATGAGAATGTGTCAAGGAATACATGCCTTTGGTTGTAATTAACATTTACTTGTACTTTTACTTTCATTACTTGAGTACATTCAATTGTAGATTACTTGATATATTTAAGTACAGTAAGTACTAGATACTTAAAGACTTTAACTTGAGTAGTATTTGAGTTGGTGACTTGCACTTCTACCAAAGTCATTTTTTGCTAGAGTACCTGTACTTCTACTCAAATGTGACTTTCCAATACTTTACACAACACTGAAGTTGAATAAAAGCAAGACGACCAAATTGGCTACGTGGGATTGTCAGACGTCGTATTCTATGATTCTATTATCTCAGTACATCAGCATCAATGCTCATCTAAACCATGATCTATTCGAAACAGATCCTAGAATTCTAGAACCTACAGCAGGGTTGGAGACACTTTTTCAGCTTGTTTTTCAGATGGAAACCTCTTATGTCCAAAATGGTTATTTCTTAGGAAACTGGAAAAACGAGGTATATGCTAAATCAACGAATGTAGTTAAGAGATGTAGTCACAAGCCATTTTCACACTTTTCATTGGTTAAATATTTCTAAAACCATCAGGCCAATGTGAAGAGTGACCAATAGAATCATTTTATGACAAAAAAAAAAAAAAAAAAAGAAGAGGACCAAAAATGGGCTTATGAGGTTTCTGCCCGACAGTAACGATGCATCAGCTCATTAGATAATATTACTACCCTTTATATCAGTGGTTGGCAATCTCAGTAGGTAATGTTATGGACTGTGGAGCAGGACACTAGGGTTTGAATCCTGGGAGGGGCTTAAGCTAATTTTACAACCCTGCCCCCCCGAAGGGGAGGCAAAGGATATTGTTTTTAGTTCGGTTTGTTTCTTTGTTAACACTCTAGCAGCAAAACTATTGGTTGAATTCACACTAAATTTGGTTTATAGATTGCCAGTGACCCAGAATAAATTTAATTACATTTTGGGAACAGTAGGTCAAGGTTCAAATTTTTTTTGAATTTTTTAAAATCTTTTTTTTTCCCATTTACTTTTATTGGGCAAAATGTCACATGTCAGTAGCAGCAAAACTATTGGTTGAATTCATACTAAATTGGGTTTATAGATTGTCAGTGACCCAGAATAAATTTAATTACATTTTGGGAACAGTAGGTCAAAGTTCAAATTTTTTGTGAATTTTTTAACCTTTTTTTTTTCTCTCCTATTTACTTATAATGGGAGAAATTTCAAATGTCTACAAAACATAAATTTTGTTTCAATGTACTTCAAACTTGGCACATCTATAGAGGTAATTGATATGCTGACATCAGCACATGCATAGACATGATGACATCAGCTGGATCGATGCCAAAATAAGCTACAATACCTGTGAGGGGCGGGGTTTGTTGTGCCTGGAACCACTTGTTTCATTTTTAATGCCATGTGATCTACCTGCACTACCAATGGGTTAGATGATGAAGCCTACATATTAAAACTAAACAAAAAATAAAAGTATTCCATAAGTTGTGGGCATTAAAATGTCGACGCTCGTGAAATAAGATGAGTATTGACCATAGGGTACACAAGGTCTCCCCTTCCTCACAAAAACCAGTTTAACCACTGATTATGGTGAAAAAATGGATTGGTTTCACTGCAACAATATATTGACCTTTGAGGCAGTTGAAGTGTTTTGTTAAATTTGTTTCTTTTTTAAGTTCGGTGAATGTTCTGTCGTCCATAGCCATAGCCCCAGACTTTTTGGGTAGTGATTTAATAAGCTTTCAATGCGTTTTGCACAGTAATGAGATTAATTTGAATTGAGAGGACGAAACAGGGAATCACTCCCACCCGGGCAGAATTTGGAAGCGCTCCAGAGGAGTAATGTCACCTGATGGTCCTGATGATCAGATGGTGTTCAGACATTAATATTCTGCAGGAGGAGAGATGATGTGGGAGGAGGACAGCTTTGAAACAGTAAGTCTGACAATCCAAGTTGGTTTATTTTATTATGCATCATAGTGAGATCCACGGCTGTAGCATCTGAGCTACTGTTTTAACCCATTAGGATCCAGTCATACTTTTGTGTCAGTTCACAAATGAACTTTTCTCTCTATTTAACCTTTCTTAAGTGATTTATTGCAATTTATTGTAATATTATCCTTTGTATTTAGCATTTTTCAGTGTAAATCATGTATTTTTCCCTACATTTAATTAGCTGATCGTGTAGATGGTTATGAAAACTCAGAGTAAATTCAAAAGTTATTCTATCAAAACAGAGAAAACTGAAGAGAAAGGGACTTTTTCAACAAATCTATCAATAACTGAACATAAACTAAGTCAACCATCCACTGTCATTGATCCAACTCCATGAGTTTTACTGCTGAATCAATGTTGTAGAAGATGACAGTGTTTCCACGTTCACTATGGAGCCTCTGAACGTCCAAATGGGTCATATCTGATGACCATGAAAAAATGACAAACTGCATTTTACACCAATTATTTACATGGATTAATTGGACTAATGGACCAATTTTACATTTTGGGAACAATAGGTCAAAATTCTAATTTTTTATGAATTTTAAAATCTTTTTTATTCCATTTGCTTATAATGGGCAAAATTTCAAATGTCTGTAGCAGCAAAACTATCGGTTGAATTCATACCAAATTGGGTTTATAGACTGCCAGTGACCCAGAATAGATGTGGTTAGATTTTTGGAACAGTAGGTCAAACTTCAAATTTTTAATGAATTTTTTACCTCTTTTTTTCCCTCTGATTTACGTATAATGGGCGAACTTTAACATGTCTATAAAAACATCAATTTTGTTTCAATTTACTTCAAACTTGGCTCATACATAGAGGCAATTGATATACTGACACCAGCACACACATAGACATGATGACATCAGCTGGACCAATGCCAAAATAAGATACAATATGTGTGGGAGCGGGGTTTGTGCTTGGAACCACTTGTTTAATATATACTCTTCTGTGTCATTTTTGCCTTTTGTAAATTCATGACACTCACTGGTCATTCCTTATATGTGTAGATATTAACCAGACCTCACACTGTCACATTCACGGGTGCACCTTTCAGCCTTGTGCAGCTGTATAATTGCATGGGCTGACACTGTGGTCCGATCAGTCATGCAGCTCTAATGTGTGTGTATTAAAACAAAGGGTCATTTCACACAGAAGTGTCAGACTAACTCACATATAGACTGCTCCTGTTCTCTTTATTGGTACCAGTACATTACACTTTAAATGTATGCGTCGCTACACGTTTCAGCTATTTCTATGAATCACATTTTTGCAGCTCTTGACATGTCACCTACATTATTTATGTACATCCGAATCGACTCCATTTTTGAATTCTGTTTTTTTTTACATTTGCAAAACAGTCACTGAAGTAACATCACATTATTGGTGGTCAGTAAAGGTCATAGATCAATTTTTTTTTTTTTTTTGCAGCATATCATGGCAATAGTATATATCACAATATATTATGTTTCTCTGTAAATACAATGAATGGTTTAGAACAGGGGCGTCAAACATGCAGAATGAATTTGCAAAGTGCAAAAATTACGCTGAAGATATTAACAGTCAAGGCTGTTGAGGTTCCACATACAGACCAATGTGATCTCAAGTAAAATAACAGCATAATAACCAATAAATAATAACTCCAACTTTTCCTCTTGGTTTATTGTGAAAACAATAATATTACATTATGCCTACAAATAATGACAACTCCAAATTTTTCCCTTTGTTTTAGTGCAAAAAAAACCCCTAACATTAAATTGTGAGAATATTTACATTAACTAACTATCCTGTGTGACCTGAACAAAGATGAACAAACTGAAATGTCTAAAGAAAATAAAGAGCAATTTTAAGGATTTTCCGCCTGTTACTAAATGTTTTGTGCCTTTGAATATCTGATCTGTAATAGACATGGATAAATGATAAGTTAAGGCATAATACATTTATTTCCTGGTTATTCACATCTTCTCCTTTTTTTTTGGATAGTTGGATAGTAATGTTTTCAGAATTTCGTGTTATTTTCTGCACTAAAAGAAAAGGAAAAATTTGGAGTTGTCAGTATTTATAGGCTATCATGTTATTATTTTCCTGGTCCAGGCCACTGCAGATCAAATTCATCTGAATGTAGCCCCTGAATTAAATGAGTCTGACATTCCTGGCTTAGAACAAACCACACTGTGTTTTTATTTGGAACTTCCATACAAACAGGAACAATAACTTGAAGGCTAACTGGTGCTAAATATCTAGTATGACTTCAGTTGGTCAGTGCACTGTAAAAACCACAGCGTTACACAAATGAGCATTTTAGACAAATCTTGTTTAACCTGTTGAGCCCTTGGAAAATGAAAAGTTTATTTTATTAACATAATCATTTTTCTCATTAAATCTGGGATCAAAACAAAGGTAATAACTGTGAATTTATGTAGAAATCTCAAAGTCATTATTGAATATATTATTTCAGAGTAAGTCCAGGTAGAATACAGGACAAATATACAATTCCCATATAATTTTCGATTTTTAGGTTGAAAACCACCTGGAAATCATGGGTCTGATCAGGTGTTTGCAGCCCTGGAATTACATATTTCAGGTCAAGGGTCAATTAAAACCCTAATTTTGTTTAATTATGTAAATCAGAACCAAATCTTATCATATGTGTGTTAATGGTATCTGTTATTTCTCTCCATTGTATTATTTGTCATATATGAAGTGCTTCTTCCAAACCTGAGGAGCTGCTTTAGCTTTTTTATTTTTTTCTTTCCCATACTACTGAAACGCTTCACGTTTAAGAGGTGAAACATGTTACTCATATTTTCACCTGCAGCGATGACTGTCATGTGACACTGCCTGGAGAATACGCTTTTCAGTGTTGAATTTCCTTAATCCCAAGTATACAGAAGTAGCCCCATTTTTAGGAAAACCTTATTTTTCCTCGTCTTGGACTGGTTGAGATGTCTCCTCCAGCTTCACTGCTTAGAATTTCACACTTTTCCTCCATGCTTCTCACTGTGCTCAAGTTAGGAGAACAGGTAGTGAAACTGTGGTGTGATGGTGTAACCGTGGCGACTCAGAGGGATAGCATCCATTTTACCAAATCTTTACTGGTAAACACATTTCTATGGCCGTACAGTTTATACCGTCATACCAGCTGACCTGAAATCACATTTACCCTTTATAGGACACTCGGAGAAATACTCTGAAATTCTATATATCAACCTTGCTGTGTCATTGGAGGACATAACAAGAGTTTATTACTTTTGTGAAATGTTTCAAAATGTTTTATTGTCATGTAGAAAATCAAGGTAAATGAAGTTACCATTTTTGGTTCCTTACCTGTCAGTGGCAAAAAAAAAAACAAAAAAAAATCCAAGAAGTATAGACAAGCAAGTGGTGCCAGGCACAACAAGCCCCGCCCCTCGCACGTATTGTAGCTTATTTTGACATGGATCCAGCTGATGTCATCATGTCTATGCGTATGGTGATGTCAGTATATCAGTTGCCTCTGTATATGTACCAAGTTTGAAGTAACTTGAGACAAAATTGATGTTTTTTAGACATTTGAAATTTCGCCCATTATAAGTAAAGGGGAGAAAAAAACAATGTAAAAAATTCATAGAAAATTTGAACTTGGACCTATTTTCCCCAAAATATAACCACATCTATTCTGGGTCACTGGCAGTCTATAAATTGAATTTGGTATGAATTCAGTCAATAGTTTTGCTGCTACAGACATTTGAAATTTTGCCCATTATAAGCAAATGAGGATTTTTAAAAAAAAATTCATAAAAAATGTGAACTTTGACCTACTGTTCCCAAAATGTAATGCGATCTATTCTGGGTCACTGGTAATCTATAAACCAAATTTGGTATGAATTCAACCAATAGTTTTGCTGCTAGAGTGTTAACAAACAAACAAATTTTCCCAAAAACAAAACCCCTTGCCTCCCATTTGGGGGGCGGGGTAAAAATACAAGAAAAACACATGTAATGTGAAAGGAACATGTATTTTAGAACATTAGAACTACACTCAACAAAAATATAAACGCACCACTTTTGTTTTTGCTCCCATTTGTCATGAGCTGAACTCAAAGATCTAAAACTTTCTCTGTGTACACACAAGGTTTATTTCGCTCAAATATTGTTCACAAATCTGTCTAAATTTGTGTTAGTGAACACTTCTTCTTTGCTGAGATAATCCATCCACCTCACAGGTGTGGCATATCAAGATGCTGATTAGACAGCAGGATTTTTGCACAGGTGTGCCTTAGGCTGGCCACAATAAAAGGCCACTCTAAAATGTGCAGTTTTATCACACAGCACAATACCACAGATGTCACAAGTTTTGAGGGAATATGCAATCGGCATGCTGACTTCAGGAATCTCCACCAGAGCTTTTGCCTGTGAATTGAATGTTCATTTCTCTACCATAAGCCATCTCCAAAGCTGTTTCAGAGAATTCATGAAGAAGACTGTGTGAGGAAAATGGTGGTCACACCAAATACTGACTGGTTTTCTGACCCCCCTGGACCACCCAATACAGTAAAAGTGCACATTTTAGAGTGGCCTTTTATTGTGGCCAGCCTAAGTCACACCTGTGCAATAATCCTGCTGTCTAATCAGCATCTTGATATGCCACACCTGTGAGGTGGATGGATTATCTCAGCAAAGGACAAAGGAGAAGTGCTCACTAACACAGATTTAGACAAATTTATGAACAATATTTGAGAGAAATAGGCCTTTTGTGTTCGTAGAAAAAGTTTTAGATCTTTGAGTTCAGCTCATGAAAAATGGGAGCAAAAACAAAAGTGGTGCGTTTATATTTTTGTTGAGTGTAGATTTTTAGAACATTAGACCAACATAAGTGCTGATCCAGACCCCTGTCCACATCCACATTCTCCCTTTGAACATCATTCCTTACATTAGTACCATTACTTCATGGTACCTAACAAAGCAGGTACACTCACTGTTCATGCAGAGGTGGACCTTACAGACCCTGGAGACCACATTGGACCTGAGATTGTTGACTCACTGTCCTCACTGGAACTGTTGCTGTCACTGTCTTTATGCATATGGAAATGACCAAAAATAGTCACTTGCCTGATAAAGGGCTTTTTAACATTCATTAACAGACATTACACTATTTCCATATCTGCTGCTGTTGTCATTCATTATACACCTCCAACCCTCATAACCACTACTGATTCTACTTCTGCTATTGTATATATACACACTTTATATTCTATTATAGTTTATTCTTTATACTACCTATTTATTCTTACTCTATTTCTACCTCTTTTTTAATTGCATGGCTTTCTAATAACAAGATGAGACATGAACAGTATTTCAGTTCTCTGTATATCCTGTGCGTCTAGTGAATTGACAATAAAAAAATCTGTGAATCTATAAATCGTAGCTGCTCATTTACTGCATCTTTGCAAAGTTTTTGAGACACCGGTGCATTATTATAAACTTTTCCAAAACAGAAAATGGTTAAAATTCCTAAAATAGAGCACAAGTTTTCATTTCAGTCTGATTTTGTAGTGGTTCTTTGCATATATATAATTCACTCTGTAGCTCAAAAACAACCAGCAGCTTTTAAGGTGGAACGATTTCATACTTGAGGTGAATCGGTCAGTACACCGTTAAGGTTAATGTATGACCATTCTCTTTGTTTTACTATCTTATCTTCCAAGACGTGATGAGTGACTCTTACAGCACTTAAAACATGTCCATGACTTTCCAGTGGGTTATAGGAACTGTGGATCTTCTGTATTATCTTTGTAAGTGGTGGAACGTCTTATCAGTGCGACACACATGAAGCGCCTATAATATAACTTTGTGGGCCTTTAAAGCCCTTTAATACTGACGTTCACTTACATAGAAGATGTCAGCTGAGTAGGCGGTCCTCTAATGCATCCCAGGATGTGAGAAAGCACCAGAATGCATCCACAGTGAGTGGATATTGAAGCATCCCGAGTGTGTTCGTACCAGGCAGAAGAGCCGTCCACATGGGGCGCTTACACTGAGGATGCATGTTAATATCAGGGCCTTTGAGAATGACGAAAAACTGGAGCATCCCACACAAACAGCTACTGACTTCCTCAGGTTTTTGTTGGTTTTTCTTAAATTTGAGCATTTGACTGCAACATGTAGGCCTGAGGATTAGGGCTGCAACTAATAACTATCTTTATCACCAAATTATTTTATCAAAATAGTCATTCAGGCTGTAAAAACTGCCAGTAGGGAGTACAACAACAATCTGACTGACTGTTTCTGTAAAACCAGAATACTGTACTAACCCTGTTACAGTTATGATAAAGTGGCCATTTCACAGTCATTTGAAATCACTGTGTTTTTCATAATTGCAATAATTGTCTTATGTAAAATAATTTAGCATCATTTCCACACAATCCACTGACAATCTTTTAACCCATAAAGACCCAGTGCTACTTTTGTGGTACTTCCCAAATGCATTTTTCTCTATATTTAATCTCTCTTAAGTAATTTATCACCATTTATTATAATATTATCCTCTGTATTTTGTTGTTTTAGTGAAAATCAGGTATTTTCCTATATTTAATTCACTGGTCAAGTAGGTGTTCATAAAAAACTACCATTAAAGTTGAGGGTTATTATATTAAAAACAGAGAAAACTGAGGAAAAAATGACTTTTTTTTTGCAAATATCTCAATAACTGAATGTAAAAACAGGTGTGTCCATCCACTGTCATTGATCCAACTCCATGGGTTTTACTGGTGAATCAATGTTGTAGAAGATGATGGTGTTTCCACATTCACTATGGAACCTCTGAATGTCCAAATGGGTCATATCTGATGACCATGAAAAGATGAATAACTGTATTTTACACCAATTATTTACATGTATTGATAGGATTAATGGATCAACAGGTATTAAACAGTTCATATCAGTAGGTGGCTTCAGTCGATGGTGGATGCTTGAGTCTTTATGGGTTAATGTTTGTATGTTTGCAACTCATATCATATCTGTTACATTTCCTTTTTAATTATGATATTTTGTGGCTGCAGAACATAGTTTGGTTATTTTGTACCTTAGACAAATATGGGATGCATTTATAAGCTTTATTTAACTTATACTACAATGCTGGACTAAAGTTAAACGAATAGACAATAATATGATTAATCTGAGTTATTTGTATGACAGTTTGTCATTTCAATGCATAAAGTCTTCAGCAATCACTAGGTTTGTTGTTAAACCAAAGTTATGATTTTTATTTTATTTTATTTTTTTTTACTGCTGTACATACTTTACTGTAGTATGTACAGCAGTAAAAACAAAAGTTTAGGTAAAAAAAACAGCCTCTATAAACCAAAGTGCTCGTATTTAACCTAAGCTAAGCTAAGCTAAGCTAAAATAAGATAAGATAAGATAAGATAAGATAAGATAAGATAAGATAAGATAAGATAAGATAAGATAAGACAAGATAAGATAAGACTTTATTGATCCCACCATGGGGAAATTTCACATACAACACACCAGTGCAAAAAAACAGTAAGAAAAAAAAAAAACACACAAGTGAGAGTGAAATACAAAGGAAAATGAGAAATTTGGTATTTATATAAATAAATATTAAATATTAGTGTGATCTCCCTTTTACACTTAACATGTCTTTAATCCTTTTGTTCAGACAATATGACATTTTTTTCATTCACTTTCAGATTTTTTATTCAACACATGCCAGATGTTTCTAATGGTTTTTGCTGCTTCTTGTCATGGGGTCAGAAGTCACACTAAATATTGACTTTAACCTTTAGAACCCCTTTAGTTCTGGCTTTGTGTGTCTTTTAAGGCTGTGCACATATTTCCTGTATTTTCTTGTTGTATCTGAAGAAAAAAGAATGAGGAAAAAAAAAAAAATGTTTATTTCAAAGCTGCAAAAACAACAATCTATGGACGGATGGATGGATGGATGGATGGATGGATGGATGGATGGATGGATGGATGGATGGATGGATAGATAGATAGATAGATAGATAGATAGATAGATAGATAGATAGATAGATAGATAGATAGATAGATAGATAGATAGATAGATAGATAGATAGATAGATAGATAGATAGATAGATAGATAGATTTTTACTGTAGTTATTCCTATATAGATTATTTTTAAATATATGCTTGTACTTCTATAGTTTTTGCCGTTGTTGTTTCAGCAGTTTCTGTCTTTTTTCATATTTTTATCATTTTTTCCCCCACCTTTTCAAATCAACAAACTGAAGAAAATATTCAATAGATTAATCGATTACAAAAATAATCAGTTGCTGACCGACACTGACCTAGTTCAGACCGACACTGTGACACCTGAGTTCTTCTGCCTGTGAAAATAGTGTGTGTGTGTGTGTGTGTGTGTTTGTGACAGACAAATTAAATGTACTAAATGTTTTTGTTCTTTGTAACAGCAGTGATCACATCTCCTGTCCACATCCACTTTGTGCTGTGGAAGTGGGTGTTTAACCTCGGGGCTGTGTCTTGATGTCACCAGGGTTGATTGGTTTGGATGAGGAGGCTCTGATTGGGGACAGCGGACACTAACTAGGCACTAATTTGAGCCTTGATTAGTTTGGGTGTAAATTCAGAGTGAAGGGCGAACTGAGGAGGATGGCATGGGGCCTCGAACGTCTTCATACATGTCACACGTGTGCTCCTGCACATGGATGCAGAGTTCACATGTTCCTTTCTCTTTCCGCTTTGATAAATGGGGATTAGCATTTAGCACACAGCTGCATCTGAATGGAGAAACAGCAGCATTGCTAAGAAGGCTAGAAAACAGAGGATTACAAGAGGCTTTGTGCTCCGTAATTTGATTTTAAAAGACTCTTACCTTTGTTCTATGTGCCCAGTAAGGATGTGCTGGGAGGTTGAGATTAGCAAAGAGAATCGAGTTTGTGACAAAGCCGATTAGCAGTTGAAACAGGGCCAACAATGGGTTCCTTGTTTGAGAATCTGCATTTTAAAGACACGTTTCTCCTGAGCAAGAAAATGGTTGTGTTTGCTGCTGGAATTTCACAGGGAAAAATCTGAATTGTGAGCTTTGGTGTCTCGTAGCTATTGCATTTTTGCATTTCTTAGACAGGTGAAGGTGTAGCCGGGTCTTAATGAGACACCAAGAATGTTATTTTATTCATTTACACATTACACTGCATACTGAGGATGTTTGAGTTCTGGTATAGCTTCTGGTGGTCTGTGATTATCTACTGCCATCTACTGGAGGAAAACTGTACTGCATGGATGCAACTGCACAGACACGTTCAACCATTTGATTTGATTTCCCTTCTGTATTTTACTGCCTTGAAAAGATTCATATAAGAACCAAAGTCCAAATATGGTAGAAATGCATGCGTAACAGGTAAGAACTGTTAAAAAAAAAAAAAAAAAAAAGGAGACAAAAGGTGCACATTTAGAGTATGAATCAAGAGTTTAGACACACTTTCTCATTTAGTGTTTTTTCTTTGTTTTAAATTTCTGAATCAGAATCAGTGTATGTGTACTTGTATGATGTGTGTATATGTATAAATGTATATACATATGTATGTGTGTATGGATGTGTCAGTGTGTGTGTGTGTGTGTGTGTGTGTGTGTGTGTGTGTGTGTGTGTATAAATATAAAAGAGTAATGTAAAAGGAAGAGGGAGAAAAATATATATTATTAGTGTTTTGTGGAGAAGGGGCGGGATTAGATAAGTTGCATGTCTTCCCACCCCTTTTCGGACATGCAAATGAAACTATTGTGCTGTTTTTTCTTTCTAAGATTGTCTTGTCTATGATTATTTATGTTTTACCTGAAATTTAACACATATATGTTAAATTTCATTGCATGTTTGGAATCAATCAATCAATCAATTAATCAGTCAAAGATTCATGTTTATTGCCATCTAAGTAAACAGGGTTCACATTACTAGGAATTTGTTTCAGTGGTTTGGTGTATACGTAGAACATGGAGTAGGTAAGAAGCATCCAGTAAAAAATAAAATAAGATAAAATAAAATAAAATAAAATAGAGAATAACCAAGTAAAATAAAGTTTCAAAATATACAATACACAATGTGGACAAAACCAATGGGTTTGAGTGAGGTATAACTGTACTGGTTATGGTTCTATATATAAATTATTATTATTATTATTATTATTATTATTATTATTATTATACACATTAATCAGAACAAAGGGCTAAACATGGAATTGTGTCATTCCAGTTATTCCTGGTGACAACTTCATGAAAGTGATTAAGAAAATGTGTGTGCAAAGCTGTCATCATGTTTACCCTGTAATTCCGTGATCTTTCATAGTTTCATAATGTAGAAAATAAAGAAGAAATACTAAATGAGAAGGTGCATAAAAAAATTGGACTGGTCCCATATTTCTAAAGGATCGATCTGATCTGCTTATATACAGAAAATTGTATAAAATCATGTCTGACATAAATATTATCACCTCATGATTATCAGCTCATAATAAAATTTACTATATCATATTTACACCAATATTTTGTTGTTTTCTTTGAAATGCTTACAATCATTTTAGACATCCCAAAATATTGCTTTACCCGCAGATTATATATAGTAAATAATTATTTTGGTAAAAGTAATAAAATAACTTGTACTGTCATATGATTACAATTTGTAATCAGATTAATCACGGGGTTGCTGTGAATTAATTTTGATTAATTACGATTAAATATCATTCATTACCTCCGCCAAGGAGGTTATGTTTTTGCCAGGGTTTGTTTGTTTGTCTGTCCGTTAGTGTGCAACATAACTCAAAAAGTTATGGACAGATTTTGATGAAATTTTCAGGGTTTGTTGGAAATGGGATAAGGAAGAAATTATTAAATTTTGGTGGTGATCGGGGCTGGGGGGGCCCACGGGGGGGGCCACTGATCAGCCTTGGCGGAGGTCTGCGCTCTCCGAGTGCTTCTAGTTTTTAATCTATATTAATCACATTTCATTTTGCATGAGCAAAAAGATTAATGAAAAAATAGAATATATATGCACTTAACGTGTTTATTAAACACCTTCAGCAGTTTCAGCTAAACAACTTTAAACGACTGTTCCGTCTTGGGGTTTTTTTTGTCCTCATATTTCCATCCAGAGGGCCAGCGTACTATTCAGTGTATTCCATCTTTATGGGTTGGTTCTGCTGCCTGTCACTACTGGATCAACTGCCCATTTGTTCATGCATGACGGTAACTCTACTTGGACAAACTGCTCCAGATGTGTTGGCAGAGTCATTCAGAGTCATTCTACACTGCAGATGAGTTAATTGTGTTAACGTTTTTAATCAGATTAATCATGTTGATGGATTAATCCACGTTAACGCTTTAATTTTGACAACCCTGAAAAAAACCCTTCTATTAATCAACAGACCAGAAGTCAAAGGCACATCTTTTCGTCTAGATCAGGGGTGTCAAACATGCGTCCCGGGGGCCAAATCTAGCCCACCAAAGGGTCCAGTCTGGCTTGTGGGATGAATTTGTAAAATGCAAAAATTACACTATGATATAAACAATTATTTTAGTTCAGGTTCCACATTCAGACCAATTAATCCCAATTAATCTCAAGTGGGTCAGATCAGTAAAATATTGTCATAATAACTTATAAATACTGACAACTCAAAATTTTTCTCTTTGTAAATGCAAAAATTCATATGCAATTTTACTGTATTTACACGAAAACAAACTATCATTTCACAAAAAAAAAATGGGAATAACCTGAACAAATATGAACAACCTGAAATGTCTTAAAAGAAGTAAGGCATAATTATAATTTTAACATTATTATTTTAACATATTATGTCTGTTACTAAATATTTTGTGTATTTGTAGATCCACTGTGATCTGTAAGTTATAATGCACAAGTGTAAATGATAAACTGAAGCATAATATTGTTAAAATTGCACTTATTTTTCTTAAGAAATTTTAGTTTGTGTATGTTGTTTGTATTGTTTTAAAAGGTAATTTGTAGATGTAAACATTTTCATAATGTAATTTTACTTTATTTCACTCTAAAACATAGAGGAAAGTTTGAAGTTGACTTTATTTATATATTATTCTGTAATTATTTTACTGGTCTGGCTCACTGCAGATCAAATTTGGCTGAATGTGGCCCGTGAACTAAAATGAGTTTGACACTCCTGGTCTGGATGCACTATGTACATACAGAGCTGTGCAAAAGTCTTAGGCCAGGGTTGAAATGAGCTTATTTATTTATTTATTTATTTAAAGAACTAAACTGGATTAAATGTGTTCTAAATTTTAAAGTGACATTTTAGTGTGACCTCTGACCCCCTGACAAGAAGCAGCACAAACAGTTTGAAACATCTGACATGTGTTGAATGAAACCTAGTATAAAAAAATACAAAAATTAATGCAATAAATCTCATATTATTTGAACAAAATGGTTAAAGACGTGTTAAGTGCAAAGGGAGGTTACACTAAATACAACCACTTTGGTTTATAGACACTGATTTTTCCCTGGAATATTTGTGTTTATTGTACATACTTCACATTTATCCAGATTGAATTTTAATACAGAGACTGAGAAATGCATATGTGTGGTCATTAGAACTTTATCAAACCAACAAATCTAATGCTGGACTGCGATTGCATAAGTCAAAATGTGTATGTAAAACTGTAATATATTTGTAATTTCTATAAAAAAAAACACCCCCAGTTGAAAATTTCATGACACCTCACTTTCCTCTGATGAAAAGGTCTGAACTTTTACGACTTATACTGGTCTGTTAATTTTGTTCGTTACCTTTGTTAATTCTGTCTTTCTCACCATAATGAAAGCTATATATCACCTCCTGCAGTGCAGTATTGTCAAAGTCATGCATCTAAGAGTGCAGTAACAGTCTATTCTACCCACACTTTGATCCAGACAGAGGGTTTGTAAGTACTCAACACAAGTCGTGACACCTGTAGGAGCCGCTTGCATCACCTTTCAAGGCTTCATTTACTTTAACTGCGGCAGAACAGCTCTAAGTCGTTAAGCCATTAAAAGCCTTGAAAGTTGAGGCAAACAATTCCCCATGTGTCACGACTTTTGTTAATTACTTACAAACCCTGATGAGGCATTATTTGGACTTGTGCACCCCAGGATGTAGAAGCTGTATTGTGATCATAATAGCAGGAAAAAGACAATTAACAAAGGCTTTGAACAACATTAACAGAGCTAACATTATAAACGTACCATAACCCTGCATTTCCCAAATGTAAGGTCAGGACCTAAAGTGGGTTTCGTTGTGGTTATTATTGAGTCACCAACTGGAAGAGTTACATAACCAGTACAAGAATGGGAAT